>NC_043965.1:9140874-9440874 GCF_902148855.1 Sphaeramia orbicularis
CAAACCTTCCAAAGTCAACTTTGCTCAAAGTGCCCATGAGGTGAAGATAAAGTGCATCAGACAAAACATCTGCAGCCAGATGTCTCCCTCTCTAAGTCATACAACATCCTCTTAAAGTGTCCAACGAAACCAGATCGTTAAGTTTCAGGTCTTTTTGTAGTTCGCTCCAGGTGAATGGATAAAATTGCGTAAGAGCTTTGATGTGGTTTTTAAGAAATATTGCTGGTGCAAGGGGATGGTGAAAGGGGTGAGTTCAGCTTCAGCTGTAGCAGCATCTGGAGGTTTAGATAGTTGGAGAAGATCAGTGTATGGCATCATAAGGTGGATCCTTCTAGGAATCAAACATTCAACTATTTCTGAGTAAGTCTGGTGAAAATGGGCCAGATAGGTACAGAAAGGAGACAAACCCTTTCAGAATATATTATTATATATCAGTGGTTCCCACCTTTTCTGGCTCGTAACCCCATTTTAACATCACAAATTTCTGGGCGACCCCAGACTTTTTTTTTTGCTAAATTAATTTGTTTTGGATCATGTAATAGTTTGCTATACTATGTTGCAAATAACACATTCATTTTTAGAGGACATTTAGTCTATATAAGTATATTATTATGGACGGAGGCAGAAAAGCCAGGTGTAGATTACTGCACAAAGTGAGAATTTTATTTTCCTTGGTCAGGATATGTACAGTCAGTCCAGCTTGGATTTCCAAGGCTGACAATTAATACTGAACAAACAGAACTCAAACTATGAATTATGAAAGAGCTGCAGCATCTGAAACTGACCACAATGAACATTTGAAAGATAAACAGAACCACAGTGCTTCAGTTTCAGCTTCACCAGTTTATCATGTCTTTTATATATTGTAATTGTCTGTCAACTCACCATATATTTTTTATCAGTACTTTTTTTTTTTTTTTTTAAATCAATTACTGGAAATTTCAGGTGACCCCATTTGAATTCCAGGCGACCCCATGTGGGGTCCCAACACCAAGGTTGAAAAACACTGACATAGAAACATTTATAAACCAGCCAACCAGCAGTAAACCCAGATAAAAACATATAGAAACCACATAGAAACGTTTATAAACCAGCCAAATAGCAGTAAACCACATAAAAACATATAGAAACCTGACAGAAACATATAGAAAACAAATAGAAACATATGTAAACCAGCCGACCAGCAGTAAACCAGATGTAACATATATAAACCAGTTTCAGCAGCAGTTAATAGTACACTGTTATATACAGTAGGACAAGGTACATTTGTTTTCTCCATATCCTCTGTTAACGCCAGTACTTAATCAACCAAAGTTGGATGAAATGTTACAGTAAAATGAAAAGAAAGTGATTAACAAACTATCATCCTCTGTCCTGTATTACACTGAAAACAACACAACAACATGTTATTTAACTAAGTGAAATGTATTTGTTTTTGTCAGTCAGGTGCCATTTCAATCTATTTTATCAGCTAGTGACACATATGAAATTATTAATGATAATGTAAAAAACCTAGACTCTTTCATAGATCAGTTTCTGAAGACACGTGCCATGTGCACCGGGTATAAAAATATAAATGATGTATGTTATGAAATCTGCTCTGCACGTGTTGCGTGTTCACAGAGCATGGCATGGTTGTAGATACTGTGGACTGGATTCTAGACTTCTTCACATGCAGGATGCAACAAACCAGAGGCAAATAAAACAAATAATCGACTGATTGATCTGAGTGTTAATATTCAGTAAAATACAGATAAATCTTGAAAATTTTATTTCAAGAAATTTTACCAAGATAATTTTTACTTGTTCCATTGGCAGATTTTTTTTGCTTAATTCAAGATTTTATTTTTATTTTTTTTCTTAATTCAAGCAAAAAAAATCTATGGATCTGCTAATCTGATCTAGTGTCTAAAAATAAGTCCTTATATCTCGCTGAAAATTACTCTTTAGGTGATTATGTCTTAAGTGTGATGAGATATTTTGACTAGAAATGAGAAAAATACACTTGGTAAGATTGGATTTTTGCAGCATACCATAAAAACATTGTTGATTTCAGTTCCATGGCCATCTGTCGTCTCAGTTCGACATTACCGAATGAATTTACAAAGTGACAAATTAAAGCACATGCTACAGAGACTTCCTGGACAGAGACAGCTTTGACTTTTCCTCCAAGTTTTCCTCACTTATGAGTGTATGAAGGTCTGTGTCTGTATATGTTGGCGTGTACACAATCAGAGTGACTACAAGAACCAGAGGGCTGAATACGACTGTTTGATCCTGGTGAGGTGGAAATGTGGGATGGATCTTCATGGACTAAATGGAGAGAGTGTGATGTGGGAAGATGTGACCCTTGTATATTATAGACAATCCTGAGGTTATAGCCGTGTTTCATCAGCAGGTCTATTATGCATATTGTTCACCTCATACAATAATTACCTAAGTCATACACTACATGGACAAAAGTATGTGGACACGTTGAATTCAGGCGTTCTTTTCTAACAGGGGTCTGGGATACAAAACATACTGACAAAACGTCATAATATAGTTTTATATTAGGATAAATATCATTGCATTAGTTAGTTTGGTTTAAGTCTTCTTTGCTTCCAAAAAGCCTCAAAGATGGTTTCTACTTAATTTCCCTCAACGTTGATTTACAAAAAAACATCCATAACTATGATTTTTTTTTTTTTTTGCACATCATGAACAGCAAGAGAAAAATTTTAAAAACAATTTTCATGCAAATAACACCATTGTGCAGGAGAGGATAGAAGCCACAAAAGGCTTATGTAAATACCTCCTCAGAAATGAACAATACACAGGAAAAAAAAAGGATTAAAAATATGATATAACTGAAAAAATAATCAAAACAATAGATTTAGATTTTTTCATAAATTAGAGTCCTTTTCAGATGCTTTTTAAATAATGATAAAAAACATGTTGAGTGAATTTCAGGTCGTAGGTTATTCCAAAGATGATCCAAAAATTATGATTTTAAATGTTCTACCTCTAAATTTTAAAAATACTTTTGTGCTCTGACTGTAAATCATCATTTTCTATCACAACTATCCATCTACTTTCTTCACATCTCACTGAGGAAGAAAAATCTCACATTAAACTTCAAGGAAATATTGACGTTTCTAAACCACATGGAAAAAAAATATTAGAATACATCATTTCTACAACTGTAAGATGTCCTGTTCATGCTGATTTAAGACATAAACATCAATATTAATAATCAATATGACATTTATCACAATATAAAACTATATTATAACATTTGTCATTATTGTTTTGTATCCCAGAGCCCTGTTAGAAACAAAACACCTGAATTCAGTGTGTCCACATACTTATGTTCATATAGTGAATGACTTAGGTAATTATGCTATGAGGCTAACAAGTTGTGGGGGTGGGTGGAGGTAAAGAGATGGTGTTGGCCTTGTTGAAGCTGCAGAACCCAGCAGGAACCCCTGTCAGATATAATATATGAGTGGAGCAGGGGGAGGACTGATGGAATGCCAGGCTCCGACCCAGGATGCTTCCGGTCGTTCAGCTGGTGTTGTGGCGATGGAAACAGTCGATCACAGCAGTGACTCTTGCAGAGCCTGGGTTTTGGTATCCTGGCAACCGGACACAACTGGTACCGGCCTGGCATCGCTCCCATTCTCACTGATCTCCACTTGGACTTGGTTGTCGGGCCAATAACAACCATTTCTCTGAGGTGATGATCCAGTGTAATATGATATAAAGCTGCAGCTATTGATATTTTTTATAATTGATTAATCTATCACTTACTTTCTTCTATTCAATTAACCATCCGGTATCCAGGTGCACCTTTTAGGCACACTTTGCACTCGTGTTAAAAAACTTCATCTTATTTTTCACAATTTAAATAAGGCTAGAATTCAAAGTTGTTCATTTTTGCATGATCTTTAAATTCTGTCCACCAACTAAAATGTGCACATTGTAAACAAAAGAAAATTACAAGACTAGCATCTGTCTCCCAAGTGTGCCTAAAACGCACTATTTCTTCCATTTGATATGTATGATTAGGGCTGACCTGATTTACAAAATAAATCAAATTAGAACAGAAAAGTAAATCAATATATAATATTTAATAGTTTGATTTATAGGTGTGCAATTTTTGCACACTTGGTGACAGATGTTAGTATTTTGAACATTTGACCAAGCGCCAAAAATAACAATGCAAATTAACCAGTGTTGCTGTTAATCACTGACACATGCCAGGCTGCAAAAATCAAATAATATGTGATCCACTTTTTATGTAGTATATTGAAAAAAAAAAAAGTTTTTTTGTGTTTTTTCCATCCAAAAATGGTTTGTTTACATTACAAACACAGCATTTAAAGGGTTAAAAAATGTGACAGTTATTGAGTATTTGGTATTTTTGTTTATGGCTCAAGTTGATGAAATAGAAAAAAGTGTAAAAGAATAAAAAACAAACTGTATGAAATTTTTTTTGACATTATTCCACAAGTGTGCCAAAAACGCACACTTGGTGCTTAGTAAGGGCCTTGGTGGACAGGATACCAGAGGGTTAAATGATTATTTGTAGTGTTGGTGACTATGTGTTTATAAAATTTCAATAAAAACTTAAGTGAAGAAAAAAGCACTGATTCTACTTCTTTCCTCAAATAAAATGACAAAAAATACAGCGCAAATGATTGGTTTTTACCAAGAAAAAAATTAATTTTGATTTAGAAGATGTTAGATAATTGATCTTGTTTTAAGAGTTCATTTCTTATTTTAAGTGTTCACACATCTGTAGACATGCTTATTTCTCGATTTAACAATCTTAATTCAAAAAAACTTGTCAAGTGAAATTATCTTGATGCATGAACAGATAATTCCCTTGTTTTGAGTTTCTTTTTCCTCAGATTTTGCGTTTTTATCTTGTTTTCAGACACTCTTTTTTTTTGCAGTGTAAAAGCTGTTACTCAAATTGCACAAGGGTTGGTCAATGGGATGCTGGAGGGTACACTCTGGCATTTGTCAGTAGTTTGCAGGGCTTAGGAAATGCCACAACAGTAGAAAATAAATAAATAAAAATGTAAAAAACCTCTCAAATGCATTATAACTAAATGTAAGGAGTGTAAGTAAACAGTATCCAGAAAAGTAAATACACTGCTATTTAATAACTGCATTTTAATTGATCTAGTCTTCCTTTACATCAGTTCCACAGATTCTGACTGTATGGATGTAGATGTGACACAGACATGGTGTCTCATAATGTAATATCCCTTACATTTGTCACTTTCTCTTGCATGATAATGTGCTGTGTACATGTTCCACATTCCTCTGCAGAATCCCCAGGTGGCATTAGATTTCCTCTTGTGGTCCCATCTCAGAAGTCTAATGGTCTTTATTTGCAAAACACAATCAAGCCCCTAAATTGTGTTCTTCCTCAGCAGAAGAGCCAACTCCTATTCATTTACAGAGCAAACAAACAAGCTGTTAGTCTCACGCTCACTGTATCTGATGAAAGACGTAGGTAGAAGACACAAACTTAAGGAAACAGCCTCACATTCTTTATTCCCAGTCTGTAAATTTTTCACAACTGAAGCAGATGCATGTAACGCAGACAATAAGAACTATCATGAGCTCACCCGAACCTCCCAAGCAGGTCAATGAAAACAGCACATAGTTGAGTTTGTTTCTAATGTAGACGATCCTGACCACACACTGCAAAAAAGGCCTGTAGAAAAATAAGAAAATTCAACTCATTATTGGGTTAACGTGTATTATTTCAAGTAAAATTATCTGCCAGTGCTGTAAGAAAATTGCACTTATCAAGTTTTCATAAAATAAGAAAATGTTATCTAAGGACTATAGAATGCAGAATATACTTGTTTCAACTCTACATGAGTAAGATTTTTTTTTTACCTACAGTATGTCTATATATATATGAAGATGTAATGACTCAATAGATTGTATTTATGGCAAAACTGCATAAAACAAGTAAACATTTCTTGAGGGCTATCAGTTACCGTGTTTGTCATACTTATACCCCAACAATAAATTATTTGTTATAAATATTGCTTAAAATTACAATTTGTTGTAAAATCTAAGTGACACAGCTCAAATTCTTGGAACAAGTCAAATAAACTTAAGTGTCAATAAGTAAATAAATTTAAAAATATGATCTTTCAAGATAAATATTCCAAATTCAAGTCAGTTTATCTAAATCTTTTTTTTTTTTGCAGTGCAGTGAAAAAATTTAAATGCTACATTATGGACATTATTGGCTATTAACAATTACTTGGATTAATTATTCATCTTAATTGTGAATCTAAATATGTGGTAATGTGGTTTTGGTTGCAGACATGGAATACAATCCAGGTGATTTAGCTTTTTATTTTTAACTGCCCATGAGTCAATTTAGTCAGTGTATTTGAATGTAAAATCAGTCAATGACTAGAAGAGCACTCAGGGAGCGCAGATCTCCGCCAAGGCCAATCAGTGCCCGCCCCCCCCCCCACCCCCCGATCACCACCAAAATTTAATCATTTGTTCCTTGTGCCAGTATCAACGTTTACGGAAATTTTCATCCAAATCTGTCCATAACTTTTTGAGTTATCTTGCAGACAGACAGACAGACAGACAGACAGACAGACAGACGACAGACAGACAGACAGACAGACAGACAGCTCATCCTTACCATGTATCTGGTCTAAAACAGGTCTATCCTAGAGCACTTCAGTTATGTTCAGTAATAGTAGTGAATTTTTCATTTTCATTTATAGCAGTCACATAAACAAAAGAAAAAGAAAAGAAAGAAAATGCTCAACATTTAATCATTTGGGGATGTGTGAAAGTATCACATGAAGAGAAATGCAGAGGAGACAAAAGCAGAAGCAAAGACATAATCTGATACTGAATCTCAAGTACAGTAGAAGTGTTGTTTGAAACAGTTTGCATCAGTACCTTGTAACACAGTGTTGATCTGTAGGTGAAAAACAGTGACAGAAGTTGACCACTGTGGCCTCCACACACACCACTGCAGAGGTAAGGACATGCTCCAGCTCTATCAAACACTGGTTTTCTTCAAAACAGTGAAGAAGGTTTGTAAATGTTATCCATTACCCACATATGGGCTCAACATGCTGCACCCACCGGTGTATCATCTAATAATTACTGATGAAAGGTCATGAGATAAAAGGTTGTGACTTTATTCAAGGGACAGACATGTCTTCTACATCTCTCCTTGCAAGACGTCGTAACTTATCTTCGTGCTAATCTGCTAAACCCCCATCTATTTCACTTTGGCTCAAGGATGTTATGTCTTTTCTTAGGTTTGAAAGATTAGACTCTTAGTTCAAGGTTCCTCAACTACATTTCTTAATAGATGGCAATCTTTTTTGGATTACTTTCAATCTTTACAGACACTGCCTTCAGACTCATCTGTCACACGACCACCCTACTCTCTATTTTTTGTTTATTTAGGTGGTATTTTTGTCTTAATTCATTCTGTCTACCCATTATTTTCCCTTTTGATACTGTTATGTGGCTAATATTTTAACCCTTTCATGCATATTGGTCACTACAGTGGACAGCTATTCTGCATCTGTTCTCTAATATATTCATGGGTTTTGTTGTTTTAGTTCAATATGAGTTAACTCAGTGGACACCTATGCATCATCCCATACACTGACATTCATACCATTACTATAACTTTGCTGTTCTTGATAAACCTGATCTGCAGTGACATGTTTGAGTGTAAATCAATTGCTAATAAAAATTGCGCATATGATAAATGTGAGAAAACATCAGATTAGCTGCAATAAAAATGTTGTGATTTTGTATATCACTTTCTGATATTCAAAAATTAAACACATGGTGTCCAGCAGAGTGGACATTTTTGGAACACCACAAAAAATATGAAGGTAGATTTGTTTCTTTATTGCTTTAACTAAAAAAAAAAAAAATTAATAGAAAAACAAAACAAAACAAAAAACAATAAAACAAAAAATTCACTTTAATCAAAGAAAAAAGTGTTCAAATGCAATTTTTTTGGATCGTAATTTTTTTTTTTTTTTGCATTCAAACACTTTTTTTAGTTGAATTTTTTTAGTTAAAGCAATAAAGAAACAAATCTACCTTCATGAAAAACAGGTTTATTTAAAAAAAATTCAATTGCATTGTTTTTTCTTCATGCCTAAAGAGGAATAAAAACACTCAGGAAAAAAATCTCGACTAAGGTTCTCATAATTCATGCATGAAAGGGTTAAGGTAGGCGCATGTATCTACAAGCTATGTGTACTTATTTTTTATAATTTTTTTTAATATTACTATTTTAATTTATTTATTCATTTATCTATTCTCTCTTTCCTATTTTCTTTGTCGCTCTGGTATTATTTTTGTATGTCACATATCTATAAATTTTTGCACTTATATTGCAACAATCAAAATCTTACCAAGTGTATTTTTCTTATTTCCAGTCAAAATGTTTCATCACACTTAAAATTAGACATAATCATCTACTTATGTCTACTTATTTCATTTTTTTCATACGACTATTTTTATTTATTTATTAATTCATCTATTCTCTCTTCCTATTTCTTTCCGCTCAGGTATTATTATTGTATGTTACATATTTGTCAATTTTTGCACTTACACTGCATAAATCAAAATCTTACCAAGTGTATTTTTCTCATTTCTAGTCCAAATATCTCATCACACTGAAAATAAGACATAATCACCTAAAGAGTAACTTTTCAGTGAGATATAAGAACTGATTTTTAGACAATAGATCTTGAAAATCTTATTTCAAGAAATCTTACTAAGATATTTTTCACTTGTTCCATTGGCAGATTATTATTATTATTTTTTGCTTGATTCAAGATTTTTATTTTTTTGCTTTATTCAAGTTTTTTTTTTTCTTTATTCAAGCAAAAAAATCAGCCAATGGAACAATAAAAATGATCTTGTTAGATTTCTTCAAATACGATTTTCAAGATCTATTGTCTAAAAATAAGTCTTTATATGTCACTTACAAGTTACTCTTTAGGTGATTTATGTCTTATTTTAAGTGTGATGAGATATTTTGACTAGAAATGAGAAAATACACTGGTAAGATTTGGATTTTTTGCAATGTAATTGGTTGTCTACTGCACATAGACTTTGTTATACTGTTGTTTTTCCTGCTGTTACCCCCACTTGGAGGGCCTCAGGGATGGTTTAGGCATGGGGGAAAAAAAAATAATAAAAAAGGCAATATATAAATTATGTACTGTAACTCTACTTCTATGAATGTACTGTTACACTGCTCAAAAAAAAAAAGATTAATAATAAAGGCAAAGACATGTAACATACAACAGGAACTTTTGGTTTGACTGGTGTTTTGTGTTACCTGTTTCATTACTGTGACTTTATGTCTGTGATTTTACATAGTATGGACAAAGTTCTGCATATCGTTAGTGCTTGTGAATGTGGTCATGTGGTATAACAGATAGGCCTATCTTTGGATGCATTCTACATATCATTTTTGTTTGTTTTAGCAAATAAAGAATGTCCATATATGTTCAGTTTGCATTAGACTAAGGTTATAGAATGAACAAAAGCCCATGCATGTTTGACTGAACCGAATTCCTACAGGACCGAGTTGCACGCTGACATGCTGTAGCATCAGAGTGGAATGCATGTCTAACGTGGACAGCCAGAGTGATGAGAAACCATGTTGATTTATAAGCATTGTTACTGCTTCTAGTTATAGCAGCTCCAATCACCTTTACCAGAAATGAGGTGGGCAGACAAAGGCTGTCCAAAGCTTTTCTTTGTGAGCATAGTTAATTGACATTCCTGTTGTCAAAGTAACAAGTCAAGAAGAAACTGCCAAGCACAATACACTGTTTCCGTGGCAACTGTGTGGAGGCAGCTATAGGCAATTCTTGACAGTGATCACATGACAGATCTCTTGAATGTGTTGGCTATGTTTGTATAAAAGCTGATCAGTTGATAGCTATTCATTTGAGTTTTTGTAGATTCTTATTCTCACACAAAAATATGAAACTGTTTGTGAGTGAATTAAGGAGAGAGTGAGAGATTAAACAGACGGTAAATAACAAAGACACCACAGATTACATAATAGTAATAAGGGGTTGGATTTATATAGTGCTTTTCCAGGCACTTAAAGCCCTTTACATTGAATCCATTATTCATTCACTCTATAGCACAGGTGTCAAACATAAGGCCCGGGGGCCAAATCCAGCCCGCCAAAGGGTCCAATCTGGCCAGTAGGATGAAATAGACTGAAGATATTAACAATCAATGGTGTAAAAATCATTTGAATTCAGGTTCCACAAACAGAACAATTATACTAAGAGGCAATAGAAACACAACATTGTGTTTTTGTGATATTAAGTTGAATTGTTCATAATTTATTGAGCAACATCAATTTGTATCATATTCTGTATCATTCTGTTGGAATAACACCGACCCCATGTGCGCCTATTTTCCCTACAGACGTCCATCAGCACCAAACCCACATTGGCACGGTATGACCGGATGCCATCCTCTTGTAGCCAACGTCGCACTGTCCTGGAGCTGATAGGCCTTTGGTGATGTCCTATTGTCTCTGCAGCAGTACGAGTCACTGGCAGAAAACGGTCACGCAGGTGCATGACTTGTAGGTGCCCATCCTGTGCACGGGCAGTAACATGTGGTTGGCCGGGTCGTGGTCTGTCTCGCCGTTGCACCTAAGCGTGGCATGGTGACCGTCCTGTGACAGCTTGCATTTTTCCTCCGGGTTTTTATAGCCTTGGCTAGTTGAGCAATATTAATCAAAAGAACTCATTAAAAATGTTCAAATAATGTCAGATTGAACCACTCCTGAAAAATCAGGGATTGGCACCGTCCACCATGTGATTTTAATGCCTGAGCTGAAAAATGTGGTTCCACTGTTTCAATAGTCACCAGTGATTGCCAACAAATTATGTTTTGTGTACAAAGCAGTTGCATGCAGTTTTACTCTATATTGTACTTTGTTGCGTTTCTAATGCCCCTCAGTATAGATCTCAATTGGGTCAGACCAGTAAAATATTATCATAAGGCAAGGCAAGGCAAGGCAAGTTTATTTGTATAGCACATTTCAGCAACAAGGCAATTCAAGGTGCTTCCCACAGGACATTGAAATAAAAAGAAACGTTTAAAACATTATAAAAGAAACATGTAAAAGGTGATTAAAAACAGCAAGTAAGAAAACAACACATAAAATCCAAAAAACCCAAAAAGACACAGATATTAAAGTAAGAGTTGCAGTGCAGAGTTTCAAAAGAGAAAATAAAATTTAAAAAGTCAAAAGCCTTTTAGTCAAAGGCAGCAGTGAACAGGTGAGTCTGTAACCTGGACTTAAAAGAACTCAGACTCTCAGCAGACCTGATATTTTCTGGTAGTTTGTTCCAGATATACGGAGCATAGAAACTGAACGCTGATTCTCCATGTTTAGTTCTGACTTTTGGAACACAGAGCAGACCTGCACCAGATGACCTGAGTGGTCTGGATGGTTCAGACTGGACTAGAAGGTCTCTGATGGATTTTGGGCCTAAACCATTCAGTGCTTTATATGTTAGCAAGAGAATTTTAAAGTCTATTCTCTGAGAGACAGGGAGCCAGTGTAGAGACCTGAGAACTGGACTGATGTGGTCCACTCTCTTGGTCTTAGTATAGTAATAGTAATAACCTATAAATCATGAAAACTGCAGATTTTATCTTTGTTTTGGTATAAAAAAAAAAAGTAAAATTACAGAAAATGTTTATATTAACAAACTATTCTTTTACAAAAAATGTGAATAACCTGAACAAATATGAAGAACCTGAAATGTCTTAAGAAAAGTACATGCAATTTTGCCAAACTGTACCTGCTACTAAATATTTTGTGTATTTGTAATTGTAATGTAAGTTGTAATGCACATGTGTAAACGATAAACTGATAAACTGATAAACTGAGGCAGAATATTGTTAAAATTACACTTGTTTTTCTTAAGACATTTCAGGTTGTTCATGTTATTCAGATTTTTAAGGAAACGTTGTAGATGTAAACATTCTCTTGATGTAATTTAAATTTTTTCACTGTTATTATTTTACTGGTCAGGCCCACTTGAGATCATATTGGGCTGAATGTGGCCCCTGAACTGAAATGAGTTCGACACCCCTGCTCTATAGTCACACGCTGGTGGTGTTAAACTACATCTGTATCCACCGCTGCCCTGGGTCAGGCCCACAGAAATGGAACTGCCAATCAAAGCCAAAGGCCGCCACCAGTCATTCATCCACCACTGTGGGCAACACTGGAAGCAAGATGGGTGAAGTGTCTTGTCCAAGGACACAACGGCACATGAACTGGGATGGAGCAAAATTTTAACCAACTCTTTATTTATTATTTCACCTTTATTTAACCAGGAAAAAAGATCCCATTGAGATTAAGAACCTCTTTTCCAAGGGAGTCCTGGCCAAGACGCAGCATGAAATACAACACACAGTTACAACATACAATAATTTACAGGACAATCAAACTATGAAAAACAAATGCAAGTTACTGAGTTAGTCTCTCTACTCTACCTCTACCTGAACCACAGCCGTCCACTTGTTACTTGTTAATGCAATGTTTAGATCAGGGGTGTCAAACTCATTTTAGTTCAGTTCCACAGTCAGCCTAATATAGTGTAATAAAGTGGGCCGGACCAGTAAAATAGTATAAATAATAGGATAAGATCTTATAAATAATGTCAACTCCAAAATATTTTTCTATGTTTTTTGAGTGAAAAAGTCCAATTCCGTAATGAAAGTGTTTACATCTATGAACCGTACTTGAACATAACATGAACAAATATGAACCTGAAAATTCTTAAGAAAAATAACTGCAATTTGAACAACTTTACGCCTTAGTTTATCATTTATACATGTGCATCACAACTTACAGATCACAGCGGATCTACAAATACACAAAACATTTAATAAGAGGCAGAATATTGGTACAATTCCACATAATTCTCTTAAGAAATTTCAGGTTATTCACATTTTTTTGTATAAGGCTAGTCTGTAAATGTAAACATTTTTGTGTAATTTAACTTTTTTTTTTTTACACTACAACAAAGAGACAAATGTGTAGTTTTCATTATCTATAAGTTTTTATGATAGTATTTTACTGGTTCTGACCCACTTGAGATTGAATTGACCTAAAATGATTCTAACGTCCTTGATTATTAATATCTTCAGTGTAATTTATGCATTTCACAAATTCATCCCAGGGGCCAGATTGGACTCTTCGGCGGGCTGGTTTTGGCCCCTGGGCCGCATGTTTGACACCAACAAAATAAAACAAAGTAGATTTCCTAATACTGAGTAAAAGTTGTAGCTTGAGTCTCCATTTAACCCTTAACGACCCAATGTGATATTTGTGGCAGTTCCCAAATGAATTTTTCTCTATATTTAACCATTGTTAAGTGGTTTATTACCATTTATTGTAAAATTATCTTCTGTATTTTGTGTTTTGTTTTTTCAGTGAAAATCAGGTTTTTTTCCAACATTTAATTCACCGATCATAAAAGTTGTTCATAAAAAACAGAGTAAAGTTGAGGATTATTATATCAAAATTAGAGAACACTAAAGAAAAAGTGACTTTTTCAGTAAAATATTACATCATAAATTGAATTTAAACCAAGTGTCTCCATCCATTGTCATTGATCCAACTCTATGGGTTTTACTGGTGAATAAATGTTGTAGAAATTGCAAAAGGATGTCATTGACTCATGATGATAGAATGCGATGTCCTTTTGCATTGTCATTCCTTCCATGGCTGGAGTCTGAGAAATTTAGTAGGATTTTTAACCAACACATTATCCCAGTATAATTCAAATCCACCAACACCCTGAGATAGGCCCTGGTACACCCCAAAGATAAACTGCCTAGGGAGAGGCAGAGTAACATTTTATATGTTGTTCAGTTCAGTGAGGACTGAACCAACCTATACTTCTTTACAACCACTCCATAAACACACAGAGAGCCTCCACCTCAGGCCAAGACTCTGCAGTCCGTCTTCACTTGGAGATAAAAGCAAACTCCTCCTCCTGAAGGCAGCAATATCAGACCACTGGCCAGAGAAAACAAGTGGTTTGAGAGAGGAGTTGTCTTTGTAAAAGTGGAAAAACCTTCCTTTAACAGGAGTGGTGGTCTGAGACACTACTTGTTAAAAACTTACAACACCATTTTAAACAGCCTTCCCGAACAGTTCTCAACAAACAACCTTTCAGACTGGAACTGCCCTGAAAGCAATCAAGCCCCCCTGAAGGACTTGGACAACAACAACCCACTCCTTCTCAATGACCCTGAAACTCAGACACAATACACACTAATGGGCCTGAAACTCAGGATCACCCCTCTATGACCCTAACACTTCAGTTTCAGTTTCAGTTTCAGTGATGAAATAAAAGACAAATTGGCTGCCCGCAATGAGACTTCATCCCTCGCCATTATAGATAATTGTCAGGCTAAGTGTTCCATCTCCTTATCCCTGTTCAAGACCTTGTCAAGGGTCAGGGCAACCACCCACCTCTCCTCCATCACCAGTGCCTCCATCCTCCCACTGCACCTCAGTAGATCCTCAGTTTAAGGAGCCCATGCAGCTCAGATGCCGGACAGTCACCCCAGAAAAATGTCTGCACCATGTTTGCAAATGTTTTGAATAAATCAATAGATCTCACTAACATCCCACCAGAATACCATGACCTAGAAGAGGTGTTCAGTAAAGAACAAACTCTCTCTCTACCACTACACAGGCCTTACATTTATTCAATTCATCTGCTCCTTGGTGCCCCCTTTCCAACTAGTAAGCTCTACAATCTGTCCCAACAGGAACTCATGGTCATGGAAAAGTGTATCTCTGATTCATTTGCTCATTAGTTTATTAACTCAGCCTTTGAGTTCCTACATTAAGCTGCAGGGTTTTCCAAGTTTGATCTTTGAAATGCTTACCACTTAGTTAGGATTATGGAGGGTGATGAGTGGAAAACTGCATTTAACACTATTTTTGATGACTTTCATTTGGTAATGCCCTCCGGTAATGTTCTTTATGACTCACTGAACCATTTGGCATCTGTGTACCTAGATAACATTTTGATTTTCTGTTCAGGAGCATGTTCGGAATGTTTGACTTGTGTTGAAGAGGTTGCTAATGAAAAACCTTTTTGTCAAGGCTTTCGTATGATCTCCAGCAGCTGAGGTTACTTTCCTTAAGATCAAGGAACTTTTCCCTTCTGCTCCAGCTCTGTTTCATCCTGATCCATCAGTCCAATTAATCTCGGCAGTGGATGCCACTGACACTGGCGTTGGGGCAGTCTTATCTCAGTGGACTCTCACTGATGGAAGATTCCAACCCTGTGCCTTTTTCTCCCACTGATTGTCCCCTGCAGAGACGAATTGTGATGGGGGAGGGAATCGTGAACTGTTGGTGGTTGTGCAGACTTTCCAGGATTGGCAACACTGGTGGGAGGGTCCTGCTGAGCTTTTCATGCTCTGGACAGATCTCAAGAACCTGTCTTACCTCACAGCATAACCCTTCAATTCCCTCCAGAGTCAGTGGACTGGTTCAGTTTCTCCCTCACCTATCGTCCTGGCTCTCAAAATGTAAAACCTGATTCTCCTTCTGGAACAGAGGTGATTTCTCATAGACTGCAAGGGAGGCCCGGCTTCCCCTAAAATTACGAAAATTAAATGGTTAAATCTGTACGGTTGTGTTGACATTTCATTGACTACAAATGTGTTAGAACACGTTCATCTCAAGGACGAGTTCGTTCAGAATCAGTTTTATCACAAATCAATGGACGCGATGTTGTTCACTTCTCATACATTCCCGTTGCGCTGTTTTCTCATTCGATCTCTGCTCAGTGCATTCGTCCGTAGACGCTCAGCGTCCATGCACTTCAATGGGACTGAGTGGAACAGTTTTTTTCATTGCCTCAAAACTGGACGGTAATTGGATAAATGCCACGATGTTGTCCCGCCCCCGGACGCCGGGCGTCTCTGGGGGTGAATGGAGCTGTGGGCGGAGCTCGGCCGGGCTGGACGCCAGGTTTTCACGTGCTGATTGGAGGATCAGTCGAAAGGCTGAATCCCATTTGATTGACAGCTATTTTGAGATCTACTCCTTCACTGACACAGTTCAGTTTAATACCGTCGCACATTCTGCTGTGAAATCAAGAGAGAAACCACAATGAAATGACTTGTTCATTTCTTGCACTGTAAATAAAACACACTCATTGTACTTCCTTGTTTCAATTTAACATAATTTCAACATTTTCTTGTTTACTTGGTACGATACAACCATTTTCCTAAAAAGGAACGGAGGGCCGAATTTATGTTTAAATAACTTGACTTTTTTTTTTTTTTTTTGATGTAAGCTGACAATGAGCTTCCCCTGTCTGAAAGACGAGCAGCCGCCACTGTTCTGGAAGGCTTTCTGAAAGGCAGTGGGGGGCACTGCCAGCCTCTCCTCAGGTTACCATCCCATACCAATGACCAGATGGAGCGGGTCAGTCAGGATTTGAGATCTGATCTCCACTGTGTTGCTGCTCATCACCCTGCTGTTCCTCCACCCACCCTCCATGGTTGGAATACATTCACAATTCTCTGCTCAGCTTTTCCACAGGTATGCCACCTTTTACGGAATGTAATAGTGTCCAGCCTCCACTTTCCCTATAAAGGAGTCTACTGTGAGTGTACCGTCAGTCCAGGAGCATCTTCATTGGGCCCAGTAGCTCTGGACTGAAACACATTATTCATGTCACCACCAACAATGTATAAAAGGTCACCCTGGGAGTAACCTGTGCAGTGTAGTGAGAACAGGAAAACTCAACACAGAAAGGCTCTGGTCCATCTTTGCTTGCTGTGAGGCATAGGTGCCAACCACAAGACCACCACACTGCCCTAACTGCTGTTGCCCTAGTACTACTTTTTCATCAGAAGTGTTTGAAAACTCATGAAACTTGAAAAATGAAAAACAAGAAAAAGAAGTAAAAGTAAGTCACCACATTAGTTGTCAGCTAGATATGTTAGGTTTGGTACACACATGTGCCACATCCAGACCAAAAAGAAGAATGCACCATCCTATTTAAAAGAATAAAAGCAATTTCTAGCCATTGTATTTCCCAGACCTCTTTGATAATTCCCATTATCAAAATCAAAGTTTGTCATTTTAATCTGAAGACCTCTGCAATGCAAAGTCAAACAGTGACTTTTCTGGTCTGACATCATCAGACTGACATGAAATTTACATGATGTGTCTTGAGCGTCATATACAGCAACAAAATGTATTGTTGTATTTTTTTTGTGGCCTCAGGAAGTGATACATAACTCCTTTGTGTAACATCTACTAAGAGGCAAGGCCTTAATTAAAAACAGTATTTGTGAAAGTCAAACTAAAGAGTTTGTGTACCACAGACTGCAGGTTTTTTTTTTTTTTTTTTTTTTTTTCCCTCAGTTGTACTTCTCATGAACTTCCTACAGCTGATGTGGCTGTAGAATGCTACTCTATTTACCGGCCTCTTTAGCCAGGAGGTAAATGCCGATAAGGTCTAGGAGCAGTGCTTGTTTTCCCTTTCCTCACTCATCCCATGAGATGTTAAGTGCAGGGAAATGAGCAGCCGCTGCTGTTGTGTTGATGTTCAGACTGAAATAACACGTGGGAGCAATTATTCTGTGTGCATTGTATGATGAACACAGTTAACATTATTTCACCTAATCCTGAATGTGGTCATGTTCAGTCATTTCACTGAAATGCACAAATACAGAGAACACTTTTACTCCAGCTGTCTTATACTTAGATCTTCCACATACAAAGAGGTTACATCCAGAGTAAATGTTGTAAATTTCTGCCCAGTACAAATGGTTCCTTCACCTCCTTTGGAAAATTAACCCTTGCAAAATGAAGAGTCCTGCCTGCTTTCTTTACACCACTCAAATCCATTTTCTAAAAGGAACTCTATTCTTTAAGAACACTTAAGAAACCTACTTAGACCCAGATAATCTGAATAATTTCACCAGATCTCAAAATTCCTATTCCTGACAAAAGAATGATGGCCTCTTTAAGAAATTTTAGGGCAGGTTGTTAATGCACCAAAACTGCGCTGTTTAAGTTTGAAGAAACCTTCTTTTAGCAGCCGACTGTAGTCGATACAGTGTTTTACTCCTATTGGATCTCTTTACTGGATATGAGAACGTTAATCATGGTACTTTAATGGAATATATAAGGTTGACACTGTAGGTTTTATTTTAGATTGATATTGATTATATCTCTTGAGGAGGTCATTCTGTGCAGAAATAGGAAACTGCATCTGAATTTCTTCTGTCTTGAGGCCGACTCCATAACTTACACTTATTATTTTTTTACTAACTGTTTATTGTCGAATGTGTCTGTTATGTGTTTTAACTGTGTAATCTTGTAACTGTGTGTTATATTTGCTGCCTATCTTGGCCAGGGCTCCCTTGTAAAAGAGGTTCATAATCTCTATGGAATTTTTTTTCCTGGTTAAATAATTAAAAAAAAGTGAAAATAGGGAGTTCCACAGGGCTCAGTTCTTGAGCCCCTACTATTTTTCATCTGCATGTTGCCGCTTGGTGAAATCATCTACAAACACAATGTCAAGTACCATTTCTATGTTGATGACACATAGTTATACTTCTTGATACTCAGAGTAGTAATGAGTTCAACAACCTCTGGATGCATGTTATTGATGGTGTCAAATTTCCTTCAATAAAAAAACATCAGTGATCTAGAATCCATTCAAAAACTATTTCCTCACACTTTGCTCCCTATCATCTAACCCAGTAGTCCCCAACCTTTTTTGTACTATGGACCGGTTTCACGCATGACAATTTTCTGCAGACTGGGAAGAGGTGCGGGCAGGGCCAGATTAACACTTCATTGTACCCTGGGCAACGATATTCAAGGGCCCCATCATCACAACCCCAGGATGTCCCTCTCCTTTTTTAATTTTGTTTGGCGCTCCCACTTAGCTGCTTCTCCATGTTTGCAGTGTTTTGATTCGCGTACGTATGTCGCGTAGTTCTTGACACCTGACATCCCGCTCAGTGCACGCACATTGATTTGCGTCACCGCTGATTCGCTTTTTGGACTGACCAATGAGGAGAGGGTCTCAGCTCACGGTCACAGACAGCAGGGTTTCTGTGCAGTGCAATGGCTCCGGGCAGCGGACAGTTTCATTTATAAGCAAAAGATAACCAGATATTTTCGTTATGCCCGAGCTACCCAGGGCCCTTCAGAGGTCGCAGGCCCCTGGGCAATTGCCCAATTGCCCATATGGTTAATCCGGGCTTGGGTGCGGGGGTTCCAATAACAAAAACCTTTCAGTTCAGAGCATGTGATCTGAAACACTTACACTGTACATCAAGCAATTCCAATGATTCTACAGTAGAATATCAACTCACCCTAATGCAGAACCAGTGGAACCCTGGACTTGTTTCCCTGCAACTAGATGGTCCCATCTGGGGGTGATGGGAGACACACAGTCCAGGTGTGTTCTGTAGATCCAGTCTACTCTGGATTCCGTTGGAAACAGAAGGACTTTCAGGGCTTTTGTTGCAAAATCTGCATATTCTGGTTTGACTTGAATCCAGAATGCACAGAGGTTTGAAGTTGTCTCAAACATGGATGGATGTGCTGGAGCAGTTTGGAGGCGCTTGTACGTCACTTGTTGCGATGAACCTGTAACTGAGGCAGGAATTATATTTCCTTCAACATGCAGTTTTCTGTTTGCAGGCATTCTGTGACCCTTCTGCAGACTCATCGTTTCCTCGTTTCTTCCCGAAAAAGTTCTCCAGTGAATTTGGTTTTTGGCTCATTTCTTTAGCTTGTGTTACTACTGATTCATGAGCGGTTGTGAGGCGAGGGCGGAAATGGTCGCTTTTCAAAATAAAATCCCCACTAGACTAATGGAAAAAAGTTGCTTTAATATTAACCACAATGTGTTTTTTCTCTGCGGCCCGGAACCAAATGGACCAGTACCGGTCCGGGGACCAGTGGTTGGGGACCACTGATCTAACCTACACTATTTTTAATAGTCAGGTCTATATGTTTTCAGTGACGTTAACTATCCAAAATATTACATTTGTATCTGCCAAAAATCTAGAAACTGTTATTTGTGCTTCCATTTGCGTTTGTTTGGATTATTGCAATGCACCTTCATCGTGTCTCAGTCAGTATATTCTTAGTAATCTTCAATTAATTCATAACTTAACGTAATTTGTAACACACACAGATGCAGAAAGCATTTGTTCACGGTTGATGATATAAAAAAATGTATCACTATTACTGTGCTATTGTGAATTTTCAAGACTCTTTGTGTGCTATTAACTTAACTGCATTATTTTCTATATTCGTGACATAGATGAAAATCTCACAACATTTTATATGTTTCAAAGATATGAGTATTTTTTTCTTGCCATCTTATGAAGTATTTTCCCAAATGCATTATAAGAAAGTGACACGATGTTCAGAAGTCAAGTAAAACAATGATCAGGCATCAGCGTGGACTAATGAGAAGGGAAGTGTAAAGTAAAGAAGGAAGGAAGCCATTCCGTCCAAAGCTGAGAGGGAATGCATTCCATGGAGAGTAAATTGTCAACTTGGCCATGTGGAGTGTGAGACTTCGCTCTGATAAAATGTTTTTGACGTCATTCAAGTCATCAATTGATAGCTACATGGATAATGTCCAAATCACAGTCCCTCTGATCAGATAATAAGGAAATGGCCCAAACAAGCTTTCTTTGTGAAGGATAATGCTGAGTGACTTACAGTGTGTTTATCGCACTGATACCAATCAAATCTCATGCATCAATCCAAACATCCTTCCTGGATGTGTTTTCTGGGCTCATTTGCGACCACATGTTTATCAGATCTTTTACGTTTAATCTTTCACTGAAAATCCAGCAAATAAATAATAAACACTGCTCATGAAAAAACAGTCGGGTAATACTCAACACTAGACTTTTTTTGAGCTGTGAACTTAATGAAAGGATGTAATTGTAATGAAACTCATCAGTGCTTATGAGAATAAAAAATAAAAGTCAGTAAATGAGTAAAAATAAAACAGTCTTTTATAGGTGAAAATGGTGAAACACACCACTTCTTGTTCTAAAATCCTCCTGAGTCTTTCAGTGGTAATACTGAAGGTGAGTCAGCCTTTTCAGTTCACTCTAAACTGTGAGATTTGTATTAAAAATCATTTTAACATCCTATAATTAGAGCTGTGGTGTCAGTGGAGTCTAACAAAGCTCATTTTCTGACATGGAACTGAATCCATTGTCGTGTTCTGCTTTGAACCACCAGACTCATTTGAATAGACCCACAGTCAAGCATTTTTTTTAACCACTGTATTGTAATACTGTACTATAATGCATTATTCACATAATTATAATTACACACGACAATATTTTTGCACCCTTATTATGTATATTTCTTAATCATATTGATAATATACTCTCTGGTACATATTGGAGAAATTGCTGTTCTGATTTTGTGTTTTAATATGAATATTTGATATTCAGTTTTAGACGTTTGTATATTTAGAGCTTTATATATTTTTTCTGTTGTACTAATAATTTCCTGCTAATTTTTATTATACTTGAATGAAGCACACGATAACACACAATAATTTCCCCCTGGGATTAATACAGTGTTCTGTTTCTGATTTCTTTGTTTGTTTGTCATCTTGGATTTGAACTAAAACTAATGTGTTAAAATAACAATGACGTACAGTAAAACATAAGCATGGACAATGGATGGTGGATGTCCCTGAATGTCTCATGTTTCACATCCTTACCTGGTTGTTCAGCACCTCAGCCTCTTTTTGATCTTTCATAATCAATAAAAGAGTGCAGTTAATCTATAAATGTTCAGTCTGTAAGATTTAGGGACGTCAGTAAGTAATCAGTCAGTAATCAATAAGTGGGTAAGATTATCTCTAAATGTTCAGTGAGCAAGAGTTATGGATTTATAAAATGGCAGGAATCAAATATAATATTGATAATGTTTTCATTATATAATGTGTTTTTATCCAGAGCAGCCCTTATGTTTTTTATTTTTTTATTTTGGTTGTTTTTTTTTTTTTTTTTTTACTTTTGAACAAGATGAAATAGAACCTTATTATCCTTGTAAATTGCACAACAACATTTAAAATTAAGTGTTCTTTAAACTCCAAAATAGCCATAAAAAGTCTAGTATTGTACATTTAATTTAAGGATATACATTTGTTTAGCTTTGACCCTGCTGTTTTTGGATGTTAACGTACTCCATAATTTCTTCCTCAATACATACAACCATGAGTTCCTTTTCAGAATCAGAAGACTTTATTAATAAAATAAAAATATAAAGTATAAAATAAGGTAAGTTAAGTTTAGATTTCTTAATTTGGACCCTTTTACATACTTATTGTAAATTATGCTGATATAAATTTAGCTCCAACATTAACCTTTTAATATCCATAACTATTTTTGTCACAAATTCCAAATGTTTTTTTGTCTTTCCCCAAGTGATTTATCACCATTTATTATAATATTATTCTTTGCATTTTTTCATTTAATTTACTGATCAATAGCTCAATGCAAATTCAAAGGTTATTAGATCAAATCAGGGAAAAAAAAAGAGGAAAAAGTGACTTTTGCAACACAGTATAATCATTAATGGAAAATAAAACAAGTATCTCCATCCACTGTCATTGATCCAACTCCATGGGTTTTACTGGTGAATCAGTGTTGTAGAAGATGATGGTGTTTCCACATTCACTGTGGAATTCAGCCTGTGGAATGAGAATGCAGGAACCTCGCAACCCAAAGAGTGGAAGAGGATATTCCCTAATACAACAAGTAAAAAAATATCTGCTGCAATAACACGTTCAAACATGAGATGTCGGACTGGTTTGTATTGAATAAATCTGAACATTATTTCATCACATAAACTGAACAAGACTGAAAGTTTGTTACAAAGTTCACTATTTATTTTCTTTCTACAAAACAGTTTTTTTTCTGAATGAATAATACAACCTGAATGACAGCATTAAAATCAAATTTTATTTAATCGTTTTATAAACCCATATGTACTTTATGGAAAGCATCTCACACTGCTTTACTATAATAATATATAATGACATCTGTGCAAATGCATTTCTATAACACCACAACTGGGATTGGAATTGGGATTACACTTTCTAAAACTGAATTCTTAGGTTTTATTTTGGAACCTATGTCTTTGGTTATGTGAATAAATTATTTTACTTACATAAATAAAGTTAACTCTAAAATGTGTGAGTCTACAAATCTGCCTGGTGAAGTCCTCTTGTATCTGACTTGTTTGTTAAAATGGACCCATTATGCATGTTCCCAAATCCATACGACCACTCAGGGGCTGTAATCGCCCCCTTTTACTACTAACATGGAACTTGTGCCATTCTGGTTTGTGAACCAAATTTTGAATCAAGAAAATAATAGAATTTCCCACGAACAGAAGTGTGAACCATTGTAGGCGTTTTATATTCTACAGATTGGAAAGAGATGAGAGATGATGGTGATGACAACAACAAAAACAGAAGATGGTGGTGGGGATTAAATATTCTATTGACTTGGAGAAACAGGTAGGAAGACAGCAAGTGGAAAAAGTGGGACCGAACAAAATATTTTGTCACCATATTATGGCAAAATGTACATTATATTCATTATTTATTGACTCGGAGAAAAGGGAAGTAGCACAAAAAGAGTAAGCAGACTGGATTCACAAAAAACAAACAAAAAAAAAACACTTTGAAAAAAAGACAATGTGGGATAAGATCATTTGTCACCATATTATGGCACAATGTACATTATGTATCTGCCATCAGTTAATGATACGTCCTTTGTAAGAGGAGTTCCAATCACAACCTGTGGAAGAGTCGGTTTCACAAGAATGAACCAAGTTTTAAAGAAAATTAGTTCACAAACCAGAGCTAATTTGTTGGAAAAGAAGATAGACAAATATAAGTTAGTAGTGGTGATTAAATTATCTATTGACTTAGCTATTGAAAAAACTAGAAAGTAGCAAGAAAAAAAAAAAGAAAAAAAAAAAAAAAAAAAAGAGTGAGCATACTGGTGTCACAAAACAAACAAACAAAAAAAAAACACTTTGGAAAGTGGAGAAATTGGGACCGGACAAGATAATTTGTCACCAATTTATGGCACAATGTTCATTTTGTATCTGCCATCAGTTAAAGATGCGTCCTTGGGTGAGAGGAGTTCTAATCACAACCTGTGGAAGTGTCGGTTTCACTAGAACGAACAAAGTTTGGAAGAAAATCAGTCTGGTGAAAAAGAAGATTAAAAAAAATAGAAGTTAGTAGTGGTGATTAAATTATCTATTGACTTGGCAACTGAAAAAACTAGAAAGTAGCAAAAAAAAAAAAAAAAAAAAAAAAAAAAGAATAAGCCGACTGGTTTTACAAAATGAAAAACAAAAGACAGAGAACACTCAACAAAGTGTGGAAAAAGTAGGACTGGACAAGATAATTTGACACCATATTATGTGTGAACCACTGTAGGTGTTTTATATTCTACAGGTTGGAAAAAGATGAGATGGTGGATTTGACAACAAAAAAAATAGATTAAATTATCTATCGATTTGGAGGGAAAGCATGGAAGTAGCACAAAAAGAGTAAACAGACTGGTTTCACAAAAACAAAACAAAACAAAAAACCTTTAACACTTTGGGAAGTAGAAAAAGGCAAAATGTACATTACGTATCTGCTGTCAGTTAATGATACGTCCTTTGTGAGAGGAGTTCCAATCACAACCTGTGGGAGAGTCGGTTTTACTGGAAGGAGCTAAATTTTGAGGAAAATCAATTCACAAACCAGAGCTAATTTGTTGGAAAAGAAGATGAAAGAATAGAAGATGGTGGTGGTGATCAAATTATTTGTTGAGTTGGAGAAAAAGATAGGAAGTATCACAAAAAGACTAAGTAGACTGATTTCACAATAAAAACAAAAAAACAAAAAAAAAAAACACTTCGGAAAGTAGAAGAAGTGGGACTGGACAAGATAATTTGACATCATATTATGGCACAATGTACATTATATATCTGCAATCAGTTAAAAATACATCCTTTGTGAGAGGAGTTCCAATCACAACCTGTGGAAGAGTCAATTTCACTAGAACGAGCAAAGTTTTGAAGAAAATCAGTTTGGTGAAAAGAAGATAAAAAAAAAAAAAATAGAAGTTAGTGGTGGTAATTAAATTATCTATCACCTTGGAGAAAACTATAGGAAGTAGGCCAAAAAGAGTAAGCAGACTGGTTTCACCAAACAAAAAATCCCAAAAACACTTTGGAAAGTGGAAAAATTGGGACTGGACAAGAGTGGTGTAAATTATCTACTGATTTGGCTATTGAAAAAGGTAGAAAGTAGCAAAAAAAAAACAAAACAAAAGAGTGAGCAGGAAACCCCCCCCCCCAAAAAAAAAAACACTTAACACTTTGGAAGACAATTTTACACTGTATTATGTGTGAACCACTATAAGTGTTTTATATTCTACAGGTTGGAAAGAGATTAGAGATGATGGATTTGACAACAAAAAAATAGATTAAATTATCTATCGACTTGGAGAAAAAGCATGGAAGTAGCACAAAAAGAGTAAACAGACTGGTTTCACAAAAAAAAAAAAAACAACAAAAAACCTTTAACACTTTGGGAAGTAGAAAAAGGCAAAATGTACATTACGTATCTGCTGTCAGTTAATGATACGTCCTCTGTGAGAAGAGTTCCAATCACAACCTGTGGGAGAGTCGGTTTTACTGGAAGGAGCTAAATTTTGAGGAAAATCAATTCACAAACCAGAGCTAATTTGTTGGAAAAGAAGATGAAAGAATAGAAGATGGTGGTGATCAAATTATCTGTTGACTTGGAGAAAAAGATAGGAAGTATCACAAAAAGACTAAGTAGACTGATTTCACAATAAAAACAAAACAAAAAAAAAAACACTTCGGAAAGTAGAAGAAGTGGGACTGGACAAGATAATTTGACACCATATTATGGCACAATGTACATTATATATCTGCAATCAGTTAAAAATACATCCTTTGTGAGAGGAGTTCCAATCACAACCTGTGGAAGAGGCGGTTTCACTAGAACGAGCTACATTTGGAAGAAAATTAGTTCACAAACCAGAACTAAGGCCTATAATATGTATATGTATAACAGCTTGATCTGCATGATTCACATTTCTGTAAACTCATATATATGGCAGCTCTGAAGTGGGTCCAGTGTTGTAGTTTGTATGTTTGTATGGACTGAATAGATACATGTTTATAGATATGAATGATGTGTGTGTTATACTTAATTGCATTACTTTCACCTTAAGATTTGAAGATTTTAACCACAAATAATTCTGACACTGTAACATCATATATACAAAGAAAATATCTCCTACATTTAGCATTACTAAATAAGTTTTTCACCTATGAACGAAGCAACGCCCTGTAAAGTAGGCGTTAAGATCCTGCCACGATTTCTTCTGCAGGGAGGTGTTGCATTTATTTTTATTCAACCAAAAGCAATGATGTTACCCAGTGTTTTTAATGAGGACTACTATTAGCATGGAGGCTACTAGAGCTCAGCAGGATTATGGTAAACTAGTAACCTAACTATATCAGTAGCTTAAAATATCAGTAGCTTAGAGTCTAACAATATACAACTTTATCCCGCTTTAATCAGTCAGTTAGCTCCTCAAAAGTCAAAATCTAAAACTGGTCTTGATTTTGTCTATAAACCTGAAAAACAAAAGTAGACCTCCCTCCCCGAGTGCATGCCAATTAAGCGTTAAATAGGCTGTGTGTTCTGCATCCGTCTCATCTGCCATGGTAAACACTACAGTTTTTTTTTAATTAAAAATATGACTGCAGACATTGTAAAAATCCTACAGGATACAATGGACAAAGGGTTCTATACAATCATATACCTTTGCACTGAGTAAATCCAGTTAAGTGGTGCTTTGTGACTTAAAATTGTCCTGAGTTACAATGAGTCAAAACATCAAAAGGTTACAAACAAAAAGCATGTCATTTTTCTTTTTTTTTTTTTGTCTTTTTTTTTTTTTTTTTTAAACAGCATGACACCACTGACAGCTTTTGCAAAGTCTTTGGTCACATTTGGATGTGCGATTCACTGTGAAGGACTGTTGGAGATTATGCCGCTGAGAAGTTTGACCTGATGGAGTCCTCTCGTAACTGACGGTGCTTCCCAATGTCACATTCTTCACTGTGCCTGCGACGCTCAATGGTAATCCTATAGTTTTTTCTGCAGAGCAATAAATCATATTATTGGAAAAATCCTCTGTTTTCACTCTGGTCTGCAACAATTATTTATTTCAACTGCTGTTAAACCAGTGGTTTCCAACCTTTTTTGGCTCGTGACCCCATTTTAACATCACAAATTTCTGGCGACCCCAGACATTAAAAACAGAGACAATTTTTTGCAAAAATTAATTTCTTTTTGATCATATACAGGGTGGGGAAGCAAAATTTACAATGAACATTTAGTTGTTTTTTCTCAGCAGGCACTACGTCAATTGTTTTGAAACCAAACATATATTGATGTCATAATCATACCTAACACTATTATCCATACCTTTTCAGAAACTTTTGCCCATATGAGTAATCAGGAAAGCAAACGTCAAAGAGTGTGTGATTTGCTGAATGCACTCGTCACACCAAAGGAAATTTCAAAAATAGTTGGAGTGTCCATAAAGACTGTTTATAATGGAAAGAAGAGAATGACTATGAGCAAAACTATTACGAGAAAGTCTGGAAGATACTATTAAAGAAGAATGGGAGAAGTTGTCACCCCAATATTTGAGGAACACTTGCGCAAGTTTCAGGAAGCGTGTGAAGGCAGTTATTGAGAAAGAAGGAGGACACATAGAATAAAAACATTTTCTATTATGTCAATTTTCTTGTGCCAAATAAATTCTCATGACTTTCAATAAACTAATTGGTCATACGCTGTCTTTCAATCCCTGCCTCAAAATATTGTAAATTTTGCTTCCCCACCCTGTAATAGTTTGCTATACGATGTTGATAAATAATAATAAACATTAATTTTAGACAACATTTAGTCTATGTAATTTACACTGAACAAAAATATAAATGCACCACTTTTGTTTTTGCTCCCATTTTTCATGAGCTGAACTCAAAGATCTAAAACTTTTTCTATGTACACAAAAGGCCTATTTCTCTCAAATATTGTTCATAAATTTGTCTAAATCTGTGTTAGTGAGCACTTCTCCTTTGTCCTTTGCTGAGATAATCCATCCACCTCACAGGTGTGGCAGATCAAGATGCTGATTAGACAGCAGGATTATTGCACAGGTGTGACTTAGGCTGGCCACAATAAAAGGCCACTCTAAAATGTGCACTTTTACTGTATTGGGTGGTCCAGGGGGGTCAGAAAACCAGTCAGTATTTGGTGTGACCACCATTTTCCTCGCACAGTCTTCTTCATGAATTCTCTGAAACAGCTTTGGAGATGGCTTATGGTAGAGAAATGAACATTCAATTCACAGGCAAAAGCTCTGGTGGAGATTCCTGAAGTCAGCATGACCATTGCATATTCCCTCAAAACTTGTGACATCTGTGGTATTGTGCTGTGTGATAAAACTGCACATTTTGGAGTGGCCTTTTATTGTGGCCAGCCTAAGGCACACCTGTGCAAAAATCATGCTGTCTAATCAGCATCTTGATATGCCACACCTGTGAGGTGGATGGATTATCTCAGAAAAGAAGAAGTGTTCACTTACACAAATTTAGACAGATTTGTGAACAATATTTGAGAGAAATAAACCTTGTGTGCACACAGAAAAAGTTTTAGATCTTTGAGTTCAGCTCATGACAAATGGGAGCAAAAACAAAAGTGGTGCGTTTATATTTTTGTTGAGTGTATATTATTATGGACGGAGGCAGTAAAGCCAGGTGTAGATTACTGCACAAAGGGAGAATTAGATTTTCCTTGGTCAGGATATGTACAGTCAGTCCAGCTTAGATTTACAAGGCTGCAATGAATTACCGAACACTTAAGTAATTTTGAATCAATAAGTACATACTGGCCACAATAAACATTTGACAGATAAACAGTACCACAGTGCTTCAGTTTCAGCTTCAGAGTTTGTCATCTCTTTTATGTATTATGATTGTTTCTGTCAACTCAACATATATTTTATTAGTAAGTTTTTTTTTTTGTATTTTTATCAATTGCTAGAAATTTCAGGCGACCCCATTTGAATTCCAGGTGACCCCATGAAGGTTCCCGACCCCAAGGTTGAAAAACACTGTGTTAAACTGTTAAAAACTGTTAAACTTTTCATGAAAATCACTAAGAGCAAGAGGAAAAGTGGTTAATTGTGTGTTACATTTCCTGTCTGGTTACAGCTACATGAGCACATAGATCACATAGGTCAGTCTTTCTCTAATGGGGGTACATGGAAGAAGGCCAGGGGGTACTTGAAATGTTTTTAGAAAAACACTAGTGCTGTCAAACGGTTAAAATTTTTCATCAGATTAATCAACCTGCATTGCTTTGCACTGGTTACATGTCTCGGACTTGTTTGGATCCAGAACCAGGAAGACTACATCTCCATAGGTTCCTAGTGGAAGTAACATTTTGTTGTGATTCTTTTCTAGATTCTGATTGGTTAGTGGTACTTGATCGTCTCACCACATGGCCATCCAGGGGTGCTGCTACCAAATGTGGGCCCCATGAAAGCATAAACATTGTGGACCCTTCATAAATGAGGTATGTTATCTCTTTTTTTTTTTTTCCTATTCTATATCTGACAGATTGAGAAGATACTGAATTAGAAAAAAAAAAAAATCAGTATCTTCTCAGTCTGATGGATGGGGGGGGGGGGGGGGGGGTACATAACGTCACTTACACTAGCATGAAGCAAAACTGAAACTTAACATGCAACGTCTGACTCCTGACTTCTACGCCTCTCATACAGCAGATCTTATGCAAAATTTTCAACAACTTCTAACCACTGTTCTATGGGCCCCCCCACAAATGCTGGGCCCCATGAATTTGAATTTGTTACGTTTACCCCCCCCTTTATCGGCACCCTAGCTACCATGTACAAACCTGGCATGCTCTTGGCGGTGTAGATATAAGGGGCCGTGTAAACGCAGATTTTTCTGAAAATGGTCACATCTGCACAATGTTTTTTAGAAAACGGAGAGGGAGAAGTATCCATTTTCTAAAATACTCAGCTAGCCTATGATGCTGAGGTTCTCTTTGGGAGTGACCATGATGGATCGGATCAGGAATGAGTACATCAGAGGAACAGCACATGTTAGGTGTTTTGGAGAAAAAGTCCTAGAGGCCAGACTGAGATGGTTTGGACATGTACAGAGGAGGGACAGGGAATATACTGGTAGAAGGACGAAGAGGTTAGAACAGGGGTGAGCAATCCTGGTCCTCGAGGGCCGGTATCCTGCATGTTTTAGAGGTTTCCCTCTTCCAGCGCACCTGAAGGTCATTATCAGGCTTCTGCAGAGCTTGATGATAGGCTGATCATGTGAACCAGGTGTGTTGGAAGAGGGAAACATCCTAAACATGCAGGATACCGGCCCTCGAGGACCAGGATTGCTCACCCCTGGGTTAGAACTACCAAGCAGAAGGTCTAGAGGAAGACCCTGGACTGGATTTATGGATGTAGTGAAAGAGGACATGAAGGTAGTAGGTGTGAGAGAAGAGGATGCAGATGATGGGGTTAAATGGAGGAAGATGAATGGCTGTGGTGACCCCTGAAGGGAACAGCCCGAAGGAAAAGAAGATTTTGCTCCAAAAAAAAGGCTCAGAGGCTTGAAGGTTATAAGTGTTAGAAACTCATTAGTAAATAGTTGAACATGCTGACTGATACAGAGACAAGAAAAAGTAAACTAACCAGTGTAAGATCTGACTGGCTCAACCTTGTTCAATAGCAGTGTTTCTCAAGCAGTGTGCCACGGAAAGTTACCCACTTTCCCCTAATTGGTACTGTAAGCAAGCAGCGTGATATAGAAACATACGACTGCACGCACCAATGATCATCTCTACAACAACAGTTCACCTTTGCAAAATAAAAAATAAAAGTGAACCGGCCCCGATGTGGTGCATTCTGTTGATAAAGCCCCCCTCACCAGTGATGTGTGGATTAGCGAGTTACCCGCGAACCCCAGGCAATGGGGTGGGGCAGGGGAGATATGCCCCCCATGCTATTATACAACGAACCTCAATCCGGGGGTCTGTCTGAGGGGTTGCTGACACACCCCTCTCAGTCTGTCTTCAATTCCTGCCAGAATATCAGCTTTGTGTTCAACTAAACAGGCCCAGGTTTCACACTGAGTAAATTGAGACCAGATTTGCATTATATTTCAATACGTATACCTTATGTGACATTTTTTTTTGGTGGTGTGCCTTGTGATTTTTCTAATGTAAAATATGTGCCGTGGCTCAAAAAGGTTGGGAAACACTGTTCAATAGGTATCTGAAACTATTTATGCCAACTGTTGGACTTTTTTTATAAGTTATACAGGGTGAGTCAGAAAAAACGCTCTTTCCATTTAAAGAAATTGTACTGCTAAAACGGAAACACTGATTTTTCTTTTGACCATACAGTCATATTGATGTGGTTATTGAGCATGTCTGGTGATGTAGTCATAGATTTATTGCATTGCATAAGAGAGAGAAGGTCCATTGTTTATTGGGCACTGAAATACCTGCCAACACAATATATGCCACAGTGAACAAACTTGAAATTGACAACAATTACAGGAGTCGGGGCTTTGCTTTCACACTCAGGACATAGGCCTACATGACAGTGCCCAGGTAGTTTTCATCATGGCAAGACCACAGCGATTGCAGATATTATTTCCTCATCGAGTTGTCTGTTTGGGTCAGGAGAGAGAGTGGCCACCTAGATCCCCGGACTTGACCCCCCTTGATTTTTTCTTGTGGGGGCATCTTAAAAACCGTGTGTATCAGACTGTTCCACAAACTCTTCAGGAACTCCGAAATCGCATCACGGCTGAAATCCAAGCCCTACGACGAACACGAATGGCGAGAAGAGCTGTGTTAGAGATGCGACAACGAGCACAGATTTGCATCAATCTGAATGGTAGCCAGGTTGAAGGTCGTGCCGGACGACTTCGTTGAGACAAAACATTTTGATGGCGAGTAAACATGCTGTAATGGTTGACAATTTCAATTTCATTCACGATGGCATAAACTGTGTTGGCAGATATTTCAGTGCACAATAAACAATGGACATTCCCTCTGTTATGCTATGCCATAAATCAGTGATTCAATCACCAGACATGCTCAATAACCACATCAATATGACTGTATGATCAAAAGAAAAATAAGCATTTCCATTTCAGTTGTACAATTTCTTTAAATGAAAAGAGCGTTTTTTCTGACTCACCCTGTACTCATGCCTTATGAATTCAAATATAAATGTATCCTAATTGAAAAGTGGTGCCGATAAATGAACTGTTACCTAAAGAAGTAGAATGCTATAAGCATTGCAGTTCCCAGAACAGCTCCCACTATGACTCCTGTCAGAGCTGATACTCCTAGTCCACCTGTGAGAGAGAGACGTCATTAGTACAGATATTAACAGTAATTAACGGTAACAGGATTATAGAGACATTTCAGATTTGAAAACAGAACAGGCCTTTTCATTTACATGATTTGTCTTGTATCTCCGTTATTGGTGGTTGTCTGACTTTGAGAGTGAAATGGTCGATGTTGAATCCTGGGAGCAACTGAAAAGTTCCATTTGCACCGAAGTAGTTGGCCACTACCTGAAAACGAGTAGAGCAAAACCTGTTAAAATGACAGCACATGTACAGTCTTAGGCATCACAGTACAATGTTATGATGATGACGATGAAGTTTATTTTAAACATAAGTAGGAACAAAATACAAAGGTGAATGAAACACTCCAGAATATTGAAGGCAAAAAAAAAGCACAGTGTACAACTATCTCACTGTGGCTCCTCAACAACCCTTTATCTACGAAATGGAGAAGGAAGAATCTGAGGTTATATTGTCCTACCCCAATTTTACATAACTAATATATATATGCAGTCCAAAAAAACAGAACAGGTCAGTACTAAGGCTATGTTCGGACTGTAGGCAAATGTGGCCCAAATCCGATTTTTTTGCCCATATGTGGCCTGTATCTGACCTGTTAAAGACAGTTTGAAATGTACAAATCCAGTTTTTTCAAATCCGACCCAGGCAACTTTTATATGTGATCCTAAATCTGATACGTATCTGATATTTTGCAATGTGACTTCAGTCTGAACGGCCAGGTCGCATTTATCCGACCTTTACATTATGACAATGTGACAAATGTCACAATTCTGCGTCCCTCCATATTAACCGTAAACACAGTGCGTGCCTGCGTGGTCATGTATTAGGCTATGTCAGGACCTCTTTTGCACATGCGGGTCACTTCAGGGTCCCATTCAGTTCATACTCAAAACTGATAGAAGTCGCATTTAATGTGTAATATGAACGAGCGTCGAGCACACACAAAAAAAATCAGATTTCACCAAAAAATCTGAATGTGCATTAAGACCTGCTGTCTGAACGTAGCCTAAGTAACTGAAAAAGATCTCAGGTTATAATATATCATAGAAAACAGAACAGCAGAAAACTATGCAGCTGTTCAGAAAACCATGGGAAGGAATGCTTCTAGGACCCACAAAGAGTTTGTTCAAGGTGCTCTTTGGAAAAAGGGATTCATAAAGTAGATGGCAAACAGGAAGAATACTCTAAGGCACTCTCTTTAATCATTAAAATACCTTTATTCTCATGGCATGGTCATATATAGACCTGAAAAAACACTTCAACGCGTTTCGGCTTCCAGCCTTGATCAGGAATTCAAACAAAAGCAAAAACAAAAACAAAATTCCTGATGAAGGCTTGAAGCCGAAACGAGTTGAAGTGTTTTTTTGTTTTTTTTTGCTCATTTTTTAAAATTTATTTTCATTGTACATCACCAAAGTACAATACAAAACTAGAAAAGCACTCTGAGAGCGCAGACCTCTGCAGGGCAGATCAGTGCCCCCCCATTTGTTCCTTGTGCCAGTATCAACATTTCCTGAAATTTTCATCCAAATCCGTCCATAACTTTTTGAGTTATCTTGCACACGGACAGACAGACAAACAGACAAACAAACCAACACCAGCAAAAACATCACCTCCTTGGAGAAGGTAAAAAAAATAAATAAATAAAAGAAAGAAATTCACATTTTATGATACAAGATTTTGTGACACACAAAGTATATTCCCCCCCGCCCCAGAGCCAATGGTGACCCCCATACTAACCCAACCTGGATCTCAATATTCAAAAATCACTAATAAAGACAAATACACATAGGTGAAAGAGAATATAATTTACAGATATAAACAGATAGGTGATCAGGATGGTCATAGACAATTATGTTGCACTCTTTCTTCAGCCATAATGAAAACTGCATCCCACATACTAAGGGTTTTCGACTGGTTGCATGGATCCGGGCCACTGACCTCTCCATCATAACTATATCTAGAAAATAATTAATCCATTGTTGCCGTGATAAAGTATGAGGCAGCTGCCAGCTCAATACCAGCATTTTGTTGAAGTGTTTTTTAAGGTACAGGGTGGGGAAGCAAAATTTACAATATTTTGAGGCAGGGATTGAAAGACAGTGTATGACCAATTAGTTTATTGAAAGTCATGAGAATTTATTTGCCACAAGAAAATTGACATAATAGAAAATGTTTTTATTCTATGTGTCCTCCTTCTTTCTCAATAACTGCCTTCACACGCTTCCTGAAACTTGCGCAAGTGTTCCTCAAATATTGGGGTGACAACTTCTCCCATTCTTCTTTAATAGTATCTTCCAGACTTTCTCATAATAGTTTTGCTCATAGTCATTCTCTTCTTTCCATTATAAACAGTCTTTATGGACACTCCAACTATTTTTGAAATCTCCTTTGGTGTGACGAGTGCATTCAGCAAATCACACACTCTTTGACGTTTGCTTTCCTGATTACTCATATGGGCAAAAGTTTCTGAAAAGGTATGGATAATAGTGTTAGGTATGATTATGACATCAGTATATGTTTGGTTTCAAAACAATTGACGTAGTGCCTGCTGAGAAAAAACAACTAAATGTTCATTGTAAATTTTGCTTCCCCACCCTGTAAATGTATGACCATGCCTTGAGAATAAAAGCTTTTTAATGTTTAAAGAGAGTGCCTTGGAGTTTTCTTCCTGTTTGGCATCAATAATACAGCAGTATTTCCTTCTTCAAACACTGACATCACCATCACCTATGATATGTAACAGTGTTTTGTTTCCTTTTACCTCATAGGTTCCTTCCTCAGCGTTGGTCATGGACATCAAAGAGAAGTCTCCATTTCTGTCACCATTGACATCCATCGATACCTGGCCTGCAATTCCTATAAACATCAGAGTACCAGTGAGCAGTGAACAACGAGCTGGTTTAAGTGTTATTTTCAATTTTAGAGTAAACTCCATGTTGTACCTTCAAAAGTTCTGTTCCACATGCGTAAAGTGATCTCTGATCCGTTCTTCTTGGTGAATCCGTTTTTCATAGCTTCATGCAAAGCAATAGCATACAGCAGTATGGCATCATGGAATCCCTCAACAAACATGTTGATCTAAAAAATAAAAAAAATAGTCACAAAGGGGATGATAATACATAAAGTCCTCTAAACATGTACTGCAGGATACACAATAGTCACAACTTCTATAACAGTGTTCACATAATATCTTGTTGGACACAGTGGAGGTCCAAACATCATCAGTTTATGTTGGCTTTGTCCTGAAGACATTAGTAGGATTTTTAATTAGTGGCGTAGTAGGTTTTATGTTTTAGTCGATTAGTTTAATTAATATCCTTATTAGAGTGCATCAAGTTTTTACAATAACCTACCCTCATTTATTCAAATGATCAGAGTAGACAGCTGTACAAAAATATTGAGTGATTTCATACATATTTAAGAAATCCACCACAAAATGGAATATTTAGCTGTAATAGTAGCGTATTTGTGGGTGTGTTATTATAACAATATGAGGTGTAACAGACCTTTGTCACAGCAGAGTTACATTAAATATTGTTCCTCATCAGGGTGAGAAGAATCGAAAAGATTCTGAAAGAGGAAGTAGCCTATAACATGTTTTAACTGATCGATATTTTGGTTGATTTTTATGTGTATTATCACCAGTGTTCGTTGTACATATGTATAATGACAATAAAGGCATTCTGTTCTATTCTATTCTATTCTATTCTATTCTATTCTATTCTATTCTATTCTATTCTATTCTATTCTATTCTATTCTATGTTGATGTGCCTCAGAACAATTAAGTCATGAAATTCCACTTACAATATTATATAGACATACACTATACACAATATATTCAATTCCACTGACTATACAACAGTTATGAGTAAACCCCCCTTCACACCATGTGCAACTACAATGTAAATAATATTTATAATTAATTATAATTCTTTATTTATATAAATACCAAATTTCTTATTTTTCTCCCTATATTACATTTTTCACTCATTTGTGGTTTTTCTCTGCACTCACTTGTATATTGCTGGTGTTAACTATCTTATCTTATCTTATCTTATCGTTCAAAAACATTTTACTTCAACTGGCATCTGCAGCGGTGGAACGGCTAAAAGGCTGAAGGACGATAAAGAATAACTCTAATCTGCTGTGAAAAAGTGTCCGTTGGGACGATTCTATAATGTAATAAAATATACGTATATGATAAATTGCAAAGGAGAACAGTCAGTTCTATTCTGTGATGAGGGTGAATTATTTATGCTATATTTTGCTTTGAGAACTGAAAATGTAAATGTGTTTTTTCAACATGAATCATGACTCTTATTCTATTTTTCAATACACAGGTAGTTTATGGATGACATAAACTATGAAAAAATCTTATGTTATATTTTGCCTGAAATTGTAATTTTGGTAAAAGAAAAAAAAAGGAAGAGGAGGAAACTAATGCACGCTAATACTTATGTTAATGATTATGCTAATGCTTATGCTAAACTTAACTTTGTCTACATCAAGATGACTGATATAACTGAGTTTTACCTTGTGTGTTTTATATATTTAGTGCATTTTATATATTTAATTGTTCTTTTCTAATCTGTTTTCATTTCATGTAAGGAGCTTGGATTATCCTGAAATGTTACCTATAAATATTATTAATATTATCACATTATTGATTATTATTTAATTAATGCAGTTACAAGCATTAATGTATTTTTATTTTTTTTTTTACTTTTATGAGACAGTGTGCATCTCAGTGACTAATTCATACCTTATTTGTATTTTTTTTAATTCCTATTGCTGTGCTTTGACTGTATAATGGATTCATGGTTGAAAACGACAAATTAACAGTTTCCTGACGCAGTGCATTTATGATGGAGTTCAAAGATTAACCCTTTCATGCACGAATTATGAGAACCTTAATCAAATTTTTTTCCTGAGTGTTTTTATTCCTCTTTAGGCATGAAAACAGCAATGCGATTGAAAATTTTCTTCTGAAAAATAAATAAATAAATAAAATACATTAAAAAAAATAATAATGAAAAAAAAAAAAAATCTTATGAACCTATTTTTCATGAAGTTGCAAAAATGTCCACTCAGCTGGACACCACATGTTTAATTTTTGACGCACAGAAACATGTATTTACTGATAAATTGTGTGAAAACTATGGGGAGGGCTTGTGATTCTCGGGGTTTATGCTCAGTAGAGATCTACATAATGTTACCAATTCATGTCAGAAAAGATATGTAGTGTCTTAAAACTTTAATAAAGATATGTGCAAAAAAAAAAAAAAAAAAAAAAAAAAAATCCATGAATATATAAGAGAAAAGCTGTAGAATAGCTGTCCACTGTAGTGACCAGTATGCATGAAAGGGTTAAATAAGTAAATAGCTCATTTTGATGCAAATATGTGTCAGACATACATACGCTTTCACAGTCTTTGCAGTCAGGAAACCGTGCTTTTTCAACGGACTTTTTCATTTCCAAGGTGAAGTTTTCGAATTCGGGTTTTGTGGTCCTTAGCAGCGTCACAGTGTTCAAAGAAGTATAGGCCTGCCTGGCTTCGTTGTCATATTTGTCCCCTCGCCTCCATGAGCCATTGCCTGTAATTTATGTAAGATAGACAGAACACAGTATATTTCTTAAACATTATTATTCAACATTGTTAAAGAATCAGTTTTACAAACAGGGGTGCCCAGCCAGTTGATCACAATTAACCACATAAGTGCAGAACATCTGTAGGTTCATGTCAAATTATTATTATTATGATTATATATGGATTATTAATATAGTACTCCTCAAATACTCTGACTTCAAATATTGTAGCGTCAGAGTCTGAATTCATCGCCCTCTCATTTGTGATGTTGCTTGAAAATGAAACATCCATCAAGTGATGAGAAACACCAAATATGCAGAAGCCCAGTATATTAGATACTAACAATCTGACCGATACTGTAGAAGTCAGTTTAACCGTTTCATAATCAAAAATGGAAATGAGATTTTATTAGAAATTCCGTACTCGTCATTTTCATTCGGTCATGTTATGTGTTGTTGCCTGAAATTAAAAGTTCCTCAGCGAGTAAAAGGCCTATAACAGGAATGTCAGGTCAGACCAGTAAAATAATAACACATTAACCTATAAATAATGACAACTCTGAACTTTTCTCTAGGTTTTAGATCAGGGCTGTCAAACTCATTTTAGTTTAGGGCCCACATACCGTCCAATATGATCTGAAATGGGCCAAACTAATAAAATAATAACAGGGAAAAAAGTACAATTACATTATGAAATTGTTTACATCTACAAAGTTTCTTAAAACATGAACATCCTGATATGTCGTACAAAAAATAACAGCAGTTTTAACCATATTATGCCTTTGTTTATCATTTATACATATCGATGGCCAGAATACAAAACCTCCTATCTGAAAAAAATCACTTTTTTCAGGAAACACAAAAACCCCCCCAAAAACATTTAGTTTTATTATATTACAGTATGGTCTTTGTTAAAGATATCCAAGCATATTCTACTGTTCTCAGACTCTCATTCTATATTATGTGTTAACAATGTCATCCTTGTTCTCACCATTTAATGTGAAAACTCAAAATCTAAAAATTTGCAGATAGGTGGTTTTGTTTTTTGGCCGTCGATATACATTACAGATTTTAGATCACAGTGGATCTACAAAGGCACGAAACATTTAGTAACAGGCAGAATATTGGTCAAATTACACTGACTTCTCTTAAGACATTTCATTTGTTCACATTTGTTCAGGTTAATCACATTTTTTGTGATAAGATAGTTTTTAAATGTAAACATTTACATGTAACTTTTTTTTGCATTAAGAGATCACATTTTATTCATGTATTTATTTATTTAGTTACAGGACAGTGTGTATTGGCATTAGTTGCAAAGAACAAGATGCACGCACCAGATTTAGCAGAAAATCTAATTTCTGTCTGTTGTCCTGGACAAATGTCTAAAATAATAAAACATCACACAGACGACGAAGAACTAATACACTGGAAGAAAACCGTTAGACACGACAGATATAGGAAAGTTTGCACAGACTGAACACTTACAGCCAAATACAAAGAGAGGCTTACATTCTGAAAGTACAATAACATTTCCTAGAATAAGAGTAAGATATAAAAGAAAGAAGAGGAGAGAAAAAAAGAGAAATAAATAAATAAATAAATAAATAAATAAATAAATAAATAGTCTAAGTGTACAATAGCAAACCAGACGAACATCACATTGATCTGTATGTGGCCCCTGAACTAAAATAATTTTAAAATTCTTGGTTAAGATCTTTTTGCGTTTCACAAATTCATCCCCTGGGCCATAATGCACCATTTGGGGGGCCGGTTGTTTCACAACTGTATTTTAGAGTGAAAAAAAATCTAAATTACAGAATGAAAATGTTTGCATCTACAAACTATCCTTAGACAAAAAAAGTGATTAACCTGAACAAATATGTACATGAATATGAATGTCTTAAGAAAGTGCAATTTTAACAATATTCTGCCTCAGTTTATTATTTACACATGTGCCGTACAACTTACAGTGTAATCTACAGTGGATCTACAAATACACAAAACATTTAGGAACAGGCAGAAGACTGTTAAAATTGTGTTTAGTTCTCTTAACTCTTTCAGTGCTATGGGCCGATTAAATCGGCTTTACGAATACAACCTTTAAAGTGCCACGGGCCGATCAGATCGGCTTTGGAGAACACGGCATATTTGTGTACAAACAAACCATCCACCCCCATTTCTTTCTCACATTTCGATGACGTTCTTTCTATGTCCCCCTTTTGAGACCAGACGGGAATTTGAGGTCACGCGACCGAATAAATTATGCAAATTACGATCAATAATGAATCGGCTGCGTCCGGTGCGTTTTGAATCTAAGTAGCAATCGGTCGGATGTTACCGAGCGGTTTTTGACCAAGGAAGAGCTCGCGTTTCGTTTTCTGCTTGGGAAATTTTATGAATGAATTTATGAATGAAATCATATGCAAATTAGATGGCCATTTTGTAGTAATATCGTAAACACAGCGATCTGTCAAAACAGTCCCATCTACTAGAAAATGAGTTCTGATGATGATTCAGACTTCGATTATAAAAACGACGCGAAATACTGAAAAACGGCCAAATTCTGTGGCACTTTTAAGGCTTATTAGCCCCTTAACTGTCTGGCACCGAAAGAGTTAAGACATTTCAGTTTGTTCATAGTTGTTCAGGTTATTCACATTTTTTGTGGAACGATAGTTTGTAATTTTACTTTTTAACACCAAAATAAATAGAAAATTTGAAGCTGTCATTCTTTATAGGTTATGATGATAGTATTTTACTGGTCTGATCCTCTTCTGTATATTGAATCTGAACTATAATGATTTTGACATACATGATTGTTTTTTATTTCAGTGTAATTTTTGCATTTCACACATTAACCCCACAGGCCAGATTGGACCCTTTGGCGAACCACTTTTGGCCCACGGGCCATATGTTGGACACCCGTGGCCTAGAACACAGTGGCTACCTCTTCTGTACATAGCGGTCATGTTCCCTGTCAGTTTTCACTTGGTTGCACATGTTAACGGATTAGAGCAGTTCAGATGCTGCATCATTTAGAAAATAGAAGAGACACCTTTTCCATGTGTGAGGTACAGAGGCATGTGGTAAATCTAGACACAGAAAAGCTCTGTTGACACTAACATTTGACATCATACCCGTAATACATATCACACACAGCACCGTACACTGTGTATTCAATGTGTAAGTCAAGGTCAACTTTATTTATATAGTATATTTAAAACAACCCAGAGCACTGTACAAAGTTACAAATATAAGATATGATAAAACTAGTAAAATAAGAATTAATACAAGATTTACTAAAACTGGTAAAAACACATACACAGTAATAAGATAAAAGCATCTATGATATATGATGATGATAATATCTATTCATTCCTCTATGTTGTAAATATGTTTATAGCTTGTATAGTTTTTTTTATTACTATTATTATTTTTATAGTGTTTGTTTTTGCATTATCTTGTTTTTTGCTCTTTATTTATGCATGTACACTTTCTTTCTTGCACTTTATTCTGTTGCTGCCTTGACCATTGAATTTCCCCGTTGTGGGATCAATAAAGTCTAATCTAATCTAATCTAATCTAATCTAATCTAATCTAATATAATATAATATAATCCATAACCAAAAGATAAAACAGATAAGAGTCACACAATTGTATTAAATGAATGTGTATAAAAACAATTCCTATTGTTTAGACATTTTTTCGGCACTATTGCTGTAAAAAAATAAAAAAAAACAAAACAAAACTGTGGAAGAAAAAAAGTTAATGCATTACACTTGTGTAGATTATACTGAATGTGTTACAGGCATGAAAAAAATTATCTGGGGCACTATTTCTCCTCTACTTTCTCCACATGGTCCATTGAAAACTTGTAGAATTGTTGAGCCACATTATGTAATAAATTCCCATTATGTAATCAAAGTTCAAAATGTAATAAGAATGTCACGTCATCTTGTAGTAAAGCCGCATTATGTAATAAACTGACGTATTTTGTAATAAACTACCTCAATGCATTATGTAGTAAATTTTTTCGCATTACGTAGTAAGTTATTACAATTTGAGAAATGTATTATACATAATGAACCATGTTATTACATTTTTTAAATAAAAATGTGTCAAGTGCATTTTGTAATGAATTTCTCAAATTGTAATAACTTACTACATAATGTGAAAAAATTTACTATATAATGCGTTGACGTAGTTATTACAAAATGTGTCAGCTTCTTACATAATGTGGCTTTATTACAAGATGACGTGACATTCTTATTACATTTTGAACTTTTATTACATAATGGGAATTTATTACATAATGCGGCTCAAGAAGAATTCTTCACTTTTCTCAGAGACTAAATTATCTGTTTGCTTGCATCTCTGCTGTAAGGCCTCGTCCACAACTATTTTCTAAAATGTGTATTTTTTATGGCTTTCTTCCACTCACAAATGACCTTTTCTTTTCTTTTGAAAATATTTAAGAAATCAGGTTGCAATGTTAAAGACTCTGTAAACTAAGGCCCTTATATGTGATAGACAAGTTTTTAATTCGTAATTCCATAAAAAGCGCTGACTTATACATACAAATTATGCACACTGAGTCTAATAGCTTAACGTTTTAATTATTTATGAAAAATTTAAAAAAAATGGATTTGTCAAGCAGTGACTTCCTTCACCCTCCTCCTTCCGTCATTATCTAAATCGTCCAAAACGGTCTGCCAAAGTGTCCAATCCGGCTGGTGGGATGAATGTGCGAAATGCAAATATTACACTGTGATGTTAACAATCAGTGATGTCAAAATAATTTCAGTTCAGGTTCCACATACAGACCAGTAACATACCATCATAATAACCTATAAATAATAACAACTCCACAACTCCACTCGCTTTAGTGTAAAAACGTAAAATTACACAAGGATATTTACATTTACAAACCATCCTTTAACAAAAAATGGGAATAATCTGAACAAATATGAACAACCTGAAATGTCTTTAGTAAAACAAGTGGAATTTTACCACAGATGGCCACTAAAGGGTCCAATTCAGCCCATGGGATGAATTTATGACGTACAAAATTACACTGAAAATAATAACAATCAAGAATGTTACAATTATTTTAGTTCAGGGGTCATAAATACAAGTGGATCAGACCAGTAAAATACTTATCATAATAACATACAGTATAAACAATGACAACTTCAAATTTCCCTGTTTATTTTAGTGTTAAAGTAAAATGACACAAAAATATGCATTTACATTTACAAACTATCCTTTCACAAAAACTGTGAATAACCTGCACAAATATGAACAACCTGAAATGTCTTCAGAAAAATAAGCGTAATTTTACCAATATTCAGCCTGTTACTAAATGTTTTGTATATTTGTAGATCCACTGTGATCTGTAAGTTGTAATACATATGTGTAAATGATAAACTGAAGCATAATATTGTTAAAACTGCACTTAATTTTCTCAAGACATTTCAGCTTGTTCATGTTATGAAAATGTTTACATCTACAAAGTTTCCTTAAAAATGTGAATAATGGTTAAAGAAAGAGTTCAACATAATTGTCTAGGACTATCCTGGTCACCTATCTGTTTACATCTGCAAATCATATCAATTTTCATCTATATACGTACATGTACTTGTTTTTATTAGTGGTTTTCGCATTTTGAGATCCAGGTTGCGTTGGTATGGGGGTCGCCATCGGTTTTTTTTTTTGGGGGGGGGGGCGGGATTATACTTTGCATGTCACAAAATCTTGTATCATAAAATGTGAATTTCTTTCTTTTTTTTGTATTGTACTTTTGGAGATGCACAATGAAAATAAATAATTAAAAAAATGATTTAAAAAAATGTGACAAATGTAATTTTAGTTTTTCCACTGTAATTAATTATGTTTCTGGTCTGACCCACTTGAGATCATATTGGGCTGAACGTGAAACCTGAACTAAAATGATTTTGACATCCCTGATCTACATGAACAGTATTATCTAATATGTTCAGAGCAGGTTATCTGACCTCTGAAATGGTGCAGTGAGTCTGTTAAACTGCATTCTGACTGCTTTTGCTTGGACCTGACATGACCATGGCAGTGTGACATCATCCTGAGAGCATTTAAGTGATGTTAGAGGAAAATGACTCCAATGTAAATATGGTCTACTGCACAGGTGTCAAACATGCGGCCCGGGGGCCAAATCTGGCCCGCCAAAGGTTAAATTCCAGCCCGCGGGATGAAAATGCAAAAATTAACCTGAACAGTCAAGGTTGTCCAAATCATTTTGGTTCAGGTTCCACATACAGACCAATGTGATCTACAGTAAAAATAACAACACAATAACCCATAAATAATGACAACGACACATTTTCTTTGTGAAAAATTATGTGGAAAAAATTTAAGTGAAAAAAAAAAAAAAAAGATTACACTGTGAAAATATTTACATTTACAAAACTATTCTTTTACAATAAAATGCAAATAAATACATGAATAAAAACAAAGATGAACAACCTGAAAAGTGCAATTTTAACAATCTTCTGCCTGTTACTAAATGTTTTGTGCATTTATGGATCCACTGTGATCTGTAGTTGTGTTAATAATAAGAGATGTAATATTGTAGAAATTGTTCAAATTTTAGTTCCAAACTCCAAAATTTTCACAATATTCTGCCTTTTACCAAATGTTCATGTAACATTGTGTGTAATGTACATGTATAAATAATATGTCGAGGCATAATATTGTTAAAATTGTACTAATTTTTCAAATGAAATGTAAGTTTTTCAGGTTTTTCACATCTTTTTTGTAAAATGTAAATATTTTCATAATTTAATTGTGGTTTTTTGTACTAAAACAAAAAGAAAAACTTGGATTTGTCATTATTTATAGGTTATTAAGTCATTATTTTACTGGTCTGGCCCGCTTGAGATCAAATTGGGCTAAATATGGCCCCTAAACCAAAATGAGTTTGACACCCCTGGTCTACTGTCTCTTAATTGATTATTTTACTGTACAGCGTGTCCCATAAGTCTCCATTCATAGGAGACATAATACATATGGTTCTAACATGTATTTCTTTATATTTCTTCTTTCTAGTTCTTCAGCAGTGGAGGACACGCATTGAAATGTATTCCCGACAAAATGGCAGTCATATAGAGCATATTATATAAATAAAAATGGTTTATGTCAAGAAACGTTTATTTTTCCTATGTATGGAGACTTATGGGACACCCTGTATATAACATATGCATTTACACGTATAAAACAAACTCCTAATTGCTCAGGGCTGCAGAGCTCTTTTTCCTCAATGAAATCCTATGAATTCAGATTCAAATATTTGCGGAAATGAGGAAATGAAGCAGCGTTTAGATGCACAGTTTTATGTTTTCCTTTAAAGTCAGTTAGAGAAGTTAAGCTGAAGAACAGACAGGGCAACACTGTCTTTATACCTTTTTTTAAACCCATTTTGGTCGATCAGATGTTCAGTATCAACATCAATAGTAATTTCATTTATATTCAGTGAAAACAAAAAACAAAAACACTGTAGATACTAAAAATAAGCTTTCATATTTCAGGCCTATTCCAGTCTGAACATGGTGCAATTACATGTCAAACTATTAAAATTACTTGGCTGTTATTAAAAAAATATTATAACGCTAACTTTACCATAAGATGAGGAATTGAAGAGTTCGACGTTAAAGAACAAGTGATTTCCGTTGGTCAGCTGTTGTCTGTGGGCGGCCAACATGATGTCTCGTATTCTGTCTGCTCCCATGCACATGATCACCACTGCAGGAAGAGGACACATACAGATATTAAAGCAGAGGAAAGTGACAAACGCCATTCAAAAGCAGTAGGAATGGAATGAAAAGGCATATTTTAACCCATAAAGACCCAGGGCTACTTTTATGGCACGTATTTTCTTCGTAAACAACTTAATCATTTGATTGAACGTTTAATGCTGTTTCAATGTGTTATAGATCGTATTTCTGCAGTTTGTGGTTGATAGCTGTAAAAAGATGACCAAAGCCCACGCAACAGAGGTGGTTACAGCTGCTGACGGCCTGGGGAATTATTTCGGAAACAAAGTTGTCGCATCTGTTTATAGCGACATCGATGACTGATGATGATGTAACACGTCTCGAAGGATTCCCCCATTTCATAGGGGAATGTTTCAACCCCTAGCCCTTGCAAATCTGTTTCAAGGGGTAGTGCCAAGTGCAAGGGCCAAAGGGTAGGGATAAGGGGGAGGGCCAAGGAGTAGGGGTAAGGGGATGGGCAAAGGGGTAGGGGGAGGGCCAAGGAGTAGGGGTAAGGATAGGGGTAAGGGGGAGGGCCAAGGGGGAGGGGTTAGGGGAGGGCCAAGGGGGAGGGGTAAAGGGGAGGGCCAAGGGGTAGGAGTAAGGGGGAGGGACAAGGAGGAGGGATAAGGGGGAGGGCCAAGGGGGATGGGTAAAGGGGAGGGCCAAGGGGTAGGGGTAAGGGTCAAGGGGTAGGAGTAAGGGGGAGGGCCAAGGGGGAGGGGTAAGGAGGAGGGGCCAAGGGCTGAATTGGGATTGGTCCCAAGTCTACCATCACTGTACGTACACACTCCGATAATGGACTGGAGCATCTAAACCAGGGTTTTTTCGATTATCGTATTTCGTATTATTCCAAGCGCATGTAAACGCATCAGATCCGATTATTACAATTATCCGATTCCTCCCAGTTATCAGCCTTTTACGGTCACGTAAACAGGCTCAGTGATTAAAATCTGCAGTCGAGGTGCAGAGACTAGCTATTCTCGCTTGGAGATGGATTTATTTTAGACATGAATCACTCATAGGATGTAGATGTAGCCAAATATCACACAGAAATAATCTCTTCCACTGCGCTGATATAAACTTTTGCTTTGGTGTGCCAGTGATTAAAAATAAATAAACCAACAAACAAGTCCCCACATGAACAAGGGGAGCAATTGTAAACACAGTAACCCCAGCGTCCCTGCTAATAAGGAAGATTCAGAGTCTTGCTGGAACATTCCTCACAACTCTGTCACTTAAGCACACCTCCTGAAATATCCCTTGAGTCAGTGGGACAAACTTCACCTCAGTCCTGCCAACACTATAGCACCCTTTAATTACACTGGGCTCTACACACACTACTGGCCCTGTGTATGTTTGCAAGCCATTCCATGGGTCAGCACTTGGAGACAGTAATATTTCAAAACTACTGGGTTTTCCTTTTGCTGGTGCACTGAGGAGTTACAAATTAACTCAGGAATGGAGCAGCACATGATGCACTTACTGAGAGCCCACAGTACATTTAACCCATAAAGACCCAGGGCTACTTCTGTGGTAGTTCCCAAATGAATTTATCTTTCTCTTTAACCTTTCTGAAGTGATTTATCACCATTTATTATCGTATTATCATCTGTATTTTGCACTTTTTCAGTGAAAATCAGGTATTTTCCTATATTTAATTCCCTGTTCATGTACTTTAATCACCATTCTGATATTACAGTTGAGGGTTATTATATCAAAAACAGAGAAAACTTAAGAAAAAGTGACTTTTCCAGTAAAATCTATCATTAACTGAATGTAAAAATAAGCGTCTCCAACCAGGGTTATAATAGTTTTGGATTTTTCATTATAGTTTAGTTTTATTTAGTTTTGACTTTTTTTTCTCTAATTCAGTTAGTTTTAATTAGTTTTTAGAGCAGGTTTGTTAGTTTTTATTAGTTGTCGTTTTTTTCTGAATGCTTAATTTTAGTTTAGTTTAGTTTTAGTATTAGTTTCAGTTTTTTCATACATTTTATTTTCCTCACCATCCTATTCAAAGACATTAGTGAGGTGTGGATCAGCGGTTTACCCTGAACACTTTATTTGGGGGTGGGGTTAGGGCAGCTCATTGACTGAGCAGAGACACAAACATATGTACAGTAGGATGTATAAATTCCCAATAGCAGGTTGGGAGGGGTGATCCATACACAACGTCACTTACGTGAAACTGAAACTTTCCATACTTTCACTGTTGGCCTCCCAACTTCTATACCTCTTTTATACCGCTGATCTTAGAGGAAATGTTCACATGTTCTATCCGATATCAACATTGACAAAGATGAAAACGAAGGGAATTTTATCCATAATTTTTTATACGTTTTAGTTGGTTTTGTAAGCACACAATACAGTTTCAGCTAGTTATTGTTTTTTTCTTTTAATTCGAGTTTTTATTTATTTCAGTTAACGAAATATTTTTTCAATTTTAGTTTTCATTATTTCGTTAGTTTTCGTTAACGATAATAACCTTGTCTCCAACAACTGTCATTTATCGAAGTACATGGGTTTTACTGGTGAATCAATGTTGTAGAACAGGGGTGTCAAACTCATTTTAGTTCAGGGGCCATATCCTCCCAATATGATCTGAAGTGGGCCGGACCAGTTAAATAATAACATAATAATATATAAATAATGCCAACTCCCAACATTTCAATGTATTTTATAGTTAATAAAGTAAAATTACATTATGGAAATGTTTACATCTATAAACTGTCCTTTTAAAAATGTGAGTAACACGAACAACCATGAAAAAACTGAAATTTATGAAGAAAAATAAGGGCAATTTTAACTATATTTTGCCTCTGCTTATCACTTGTAAATGCGCATTACAACTTACAGATCGCAATGGATCTGCAAATACACAAAATATTTTAGTAAATGGCAGAATATTAGCAAAATTGCACTTACTTCTCTTTGGACATTTCAGGTTTTTCATATTTTTTCTGAAAGGCGAGTTTGTAAATTTACATATTTTCATGTGATTTCACTTTTTTACAGTAAAACAGAGGAAAAATTTGGAATTATTTTTTATGGTAGTATTTTACTAATCTGAACCACTTGAGACTAAAGTAGGGCTTAATATGGCCCCTAAAGTAAAAGGATTGACTGTTAATATCTTGAGTGTAATTTTTGCATTTCACAAATTCATCCTATGGGCCGGATTGGACCCTGTGGCGGGCTGGTTTTGGCCCCCGGGCCGCATGTTTGACACCTGTGTTGTAGAAGATGAAGGTGTTTCCATGGTAACTACAGAGCCTCTGAACGTCCAAATGGGTCATATCTGATGACCATGAAAAGATGACAAACTGTATTTTACACCAATTATTTACATGTGTTGACAGGATTAGTGGATCAACAGATATTACACATTTTATATCAGTAGATGATTTGAGTCACCAGTGGCTGTTTAAAGTATCATGTGCTGACTGTTAACCAGTGAAACTAGAGCAAATGCAAATAAGATTCTGTCTCATCAATCTGTAGTATGATTACATTTTTGGGATTTTTTATTTAACCTTTATTTATCCAAGAAAAGAAGCTTGTTGAGATTAAAAATATTTTGCAAGAGCGTCCTGGCCAAGACGGCACCAGCAGACGTTACACAAAACAGAACTCACAGCCATAGACGCACACTAAAAATATACACGAAACACAATAACAGTCAGTTCTAACACCATACAGAAACCACTAAACAAAGAACATGCATATAAAACTCCATCAATAATTTAAAAGGTATTAAAAGCATAACAACAATGTTCCTTAAAAGCATCTCAAACAGGGGTGTCAAACTCATTTTAGTTCAGTCCAATATAATCTCATGCAGGCCAGACCAAAAAAATAATAACAGTGGAAAAAGTAAAATTACATGATGAAAATGTTTGCACATACAAACTATCCTTTAAAGGGCTCATATTTTGCTAAACCCACTTTTTTAAGTCTTTGGTTCATTTATTTGTATATTTGGACTCTAATAGTTCATAAAGTTTGAATTTGAACCCTCCAGGTGCTGCAAAGTTATTTTTATATTTATTTTGGCAAAAAAATCGAGTGGATTTCTACAACCTGTTTTAATTCCTTCCTAATTTGTTGCGTCTATAACTAGTTACATTACAACATTTGCACATATAAGGTCAAGACTTCCGACAAATGTTTCTCCGAGTACGACATAATTGTTTGTCAGCAGCAGCGGTTGTAGTAAAAACTGAAAATATGTCCAAACTTCGAGCCGATTACCTAAAATGTTCAGTTGTTGGTTGAACTGGACAGAGCAGCACAGCCAACAATCTGGAGAGGGCGTGGCCTGAAGTGGCTCATGTGCATTTAAAGGGCCAGCGCTCAAAACCACCTTTCTGGTGTCATTACTCATTAGTCATTAGGGTTAAAGATGGACCTGTGGAGTTGAATTAATGAAGAATTCAGACCCAAGCATAGCATTTACAGTTTATGTAGACCACAGGGAAATGTTTGAAAATGCATAATTCCATTTAAAAAAGCAAAATATCCCTCCTTTTAAAAAAAAAAATGTGCATAACATGAACAACTAGAAGCACTCGGAGAGCGCAGACCTCCGCCAAGGCTGATCAGTGCCCCCCCCCCCCACCACCACCACCCCCGAACACCACCAAAATTTAATAATTTCTTCCTTATCCCATTTCCAACAAACCCTGAAAATTTCATCCAAATCTGTCCATAACTTTTTGAGTTATGTTGCACACTAACGGACAGACAAACAAACAAACAAACAAACAAACCCTGGCAAAAACATAACCTCCTTGGCGGAGGTAACTACAAACAACCTGAAAATTCTTGAGAAAAACAATATTATGCCTTTACACTAAAACAAAGAGGAAAAGAGTTATTATTAGTAGGTGATTATGATAATATGATAATATTTTAACCCACTTGAGACAAAAAAAATGATTGATTGGTAATACCTTCAGTGCAATTTATGCATTTCACAAATTCATCTCGTGGACCCTTTGGCGGGCCAGTTTTAGCCCCCAGGCCATATGTTTGACACCCCTGAGTTAGAAAAACATCTATATCCAGATTTATCCTCTTCCCATTCATTTAGAATGACTTTGAATTCTACATTATCAATCTATAAGCTCAGCCTGAGAGTGAATGTGTCCAACGCCACAGTCCTCTAATCCATTACATGCATGATGCTGTAATAATAATAAAAAACAAACAAACTGCAGGATCTACCCATTTTGCTGCATTTGCTCCAAAATGTGTTAGTAGTTTTTATGTAATCCTGCTGAAAGACAGACAGAAAGACTCAATCAGAGGTAACAAAGGCTGTTTGATTGATCCTTATGTCAGAAAATATTAAAGAAAATAAAAAAAGAAGATAATAAAGAAGAAAAAAAAAAGAAAGAATATCTTGGTTAAGTCATTTTCATGAAAACAAATCTCCCTGAATTGAACCAGACTTGTGTATTACTGAATGAGTGCTGGATAAACAGACTGATGAATTCCCCGTTTGTTTTGTTTCCAGTTATGTGTAGTGCGTCTCGGGGGCCGAGCCTTCAGACATTTGTGCTCTAATGTAAAAAGAGTTATAGCCCTACAACCACGCATGAGTCCAACTGGAGTCCTCTGTAAACACAAAGGCTTCATACAGACTCAGGATGGGAGTGCATGTCACTGGAGGATTAACATCGAAAATGAACCAATCATGACAGAGGAGCTGCATTTTCCCTCCTGAGAACTCGTTTTATGTCAGAATATTGTACAGTTAATGATCCAAAACAATCTATTTCATGAGGATATTTATTTAAGCCGAGTACAAACTGTGGAAAAATGACTCCAGTTCATTTAATGGGTTTACTCAACAGCTGCGCTCCACCGGGGATCGAAGACATTTGGTGTGAGATGAGACCACCTTCTGCCTCCACACGGGTAAACATATGGATAAAATGTAACAGAATGTTGTTTAGCAGTGTTGGGAGTAACGCGTTACAAAAGTAATGCATTACAGTAACAGATGACTTTTTGCTGTAACGCAGTAGTTTAAAGCATTACTGATCAATTTCCAGTAATATTTAACTTGATACATGTTCAATAGCGGTTGCATTACAACACACTTTTCATCCATAATTTAATTGCTCAAATGAAAAACAAAACAAAACAGCCAGACCGTGGAGACTGATCTCATGAAATTGTGTTGTACTTTTTATGGCATTTAGCGTGCTATACATACACATTTTCGTCCTTTCGCCTGTTATTTAACACCATTCGATCGTGTGTCAGTTTATGCCAAGATCTCCAGTTCCCATTACCCTAACCCCTAACACTAAAGCAGCGTTTTTCAACCTTGGGGTCGGGACCCCACGTGGGGTCGCCTGGAATTTCAAGTAATTGATAAAAATAAAAAACTTACTAATAAAAAACATATGGTGAGTTGACAGAGACAATCCCAATCCATAAACGACATGACAAACTGTGAGTCTGAACCTGAAGCACTGTGGTTCTGTTTATCTGTCAAATGTTCATTATGGTCAGTTTCAGATGCTGCAGCTCTTTCATAATTCATAGTTTGAGTTCTTGTTTGTTCAGTATTAATTGTCAGCCTTGTAAATCCAAGCTGGACTGACTGTACATATCCTGACCAAGGAAAATAAAATTCTCACTTTGTGCAGTAATCTACACCTGGCTTTTCTGCCTCCACCCATGATACATTATATAGACTAAATGTCATCTAAAATTAACATTTATTTGCAACATAGTATAGCAAACTATTACATGATCAAAAACAAATTAATTTTTGTAACAAAAAAAAAAGTTTCCATTTTGAATGTCTGGGGTCGCCAGAAAATTGTGATATTAAAATGGGGTCAAGAGCCAAAAACAGTTGGGAACCACTGCCCTAGAGGCTCCCATAGAGTCGAGTGTGCTGTGTGCATATTGTGAGTGGCACAGACTCCGCACACACTGTCTGCGGTCGTTTAAGGTTTCATAGTTAAGCGTACCAATTTCATATTTAAAACAGGTCGATGTGAAGACTTCCCGCTGAGCAGTGTATTGTGTAACACAGAGTATGCGTACGCAGAGTCTATGTGGTCGTAAAAATTGAGCTTTGCACGTACGTCTCATGTGGACCACGGTTATACTAGTATTGGATTTTTCATTATACAGTCTACTCTCGTTAAACCGCCCGCCGTTATACCGCCATTTCCGCCTATCGCCATCCGCCAGCCCAGTTCCATGCACAAACAACACTTATACCATTGATTTCCCGACCGTTATACCGCCAGCGTGATTGCCATCGAGTACACAGAAATTTTAACAATGCACTGAAACAAACGCGCCAGACGCTGATCGCGACAAGCTACGAGTAGGTCTACGGAATGGCCACCGTTCATTTATCGCAGAACACTCAGTAGATCAGGATGTCGGGAAGAGGACGTGGGATTAAGCCAAAGCCTCAAGATGATGGGGTGTCATTTCCCGACATGGTATAATAATGCTTAAAATGTTTCCCCACTTTAAATGATCCCTTACAACATAACAGAATCAAGATTTATTTAGAAACGCAATTAGAACGGGTTAACGGAGGCAGCATAGACATCATATAGTAAAGACATGCACATTATGGACGCAACCCGTTGTAACGCCATTTTCACTATACCGCCAATTTGGCCGTGAACAGAAGTTGGCGGTATAACGAGAGTAGACTGTAGTTTAGTTTTATTGAGTTTTGACTTTTTTCTCTAATTCAGTTAGTTTTAATTAGTTTTTAGAGCAGGTTTGCTAGTTTTTATTAATTTTTATTTTTTTTTAATGCTTAGTTTTACTTTTAGTTTTTTCATATGTTTTATCTTCCTTGTTGTTGTATTCACATAAATCCCAGACAGGACTCTGCTGCTTTCTCCCAACTTTAGTCTCCATGTTTCCAGGTAGAGTGGGGATGAAAAGCTGACTCTAAACGACAAGTGAGGAGAAGTGACAGGCCGTTAAATATCGTATGGTGCCAACAGCTAAAATTGCTCAAGTAAAATAAATCGATTTCATATCAGTCCGACACTGACAAAGATGAAAATGAAGGGAATTTTATCCATATTTTCTATATGTTTTAGTTAGTTTTGTAAACACACAATACAGTTTCAGTCAGTTATCATTTTTTCTTTTAATTATAGTTTTTATTTATTTCGGTTAACGAAAATGTTTTTTCAATTCTACTTTTCGTCATTTCGTTAGTTTTCATTCATGATAATAACCTTGGAGTGGACGTCTGCTTTGGGTCCACTTTGAGTACATGTGGACGTCCATGGAGTCAAGCACACCTGACTCTGTGGGGGCCTTAATCCTAACCATAACCCTAAACCTCAGTGTGTGGTATTTGATGTGGTGTGAACATACACGCTGAAGGCTTATAATGCAGATAACACGTCAATTAACGCCAATTAAAAGGTGCATGTATATTTGCCCAAGTCATAATATCATGTTGCGACAGTGAGACCTTAAGGCAGGGGTGTCAAACTCACTTTAGTTCAGGGGCCACATTCAGGCTAATATGATCTGAAGTGGGCCAGACCAGAAAAATAATGTTAAGCAAAATTATATTATGTAAATGTATACATCTACAAAGTTTCCTTAAAAATGTGACTAACATGAACAACCTAAAATTTCTTTAAAAAAAAAAAAAAAAGGAATTACAATTTCAACAATATTCTGCCTCAGTTTATCGTTTACTCATGTGCATTACAACTTACGGATCACAGTGGATCTACAAATGCACAAAACATTTAATAAAAGACAAAATTGTGGTACAATTGCACTTACTTTTCTTCAGACATTTCAGCCTGTTTCTACTTTTTCAGGTTCTTCACATTTTTTGTGAAAGGACAGTTTGTAAATGTCAACATTTTCATTTAATTTTCACTTTTTTTTTTTTTTTTTTTACACTAAAACAAAGATTAAAGTTTATTTTACTGGTTCAACCCACTTTAGATCATACTGTCTATATGTGGAACCTGGACTAAAATGATTTAACACCACTGATTGTCAATATGTTCAGTGTAATTTTTACATGTAACAAATTCATCCAGTGGGCCCAATTTGACCCCTTGGCGGGCCAGTTTTGGCCCACGGGCCATGTGTTTGATACCTGTGCTTTAAGGAATCAAAAATGTGTCTGTACAGTTCTATTTCCTGTTGGTGTTCAGCCAATGGGTGCAGACGGCAGAAGACAGTCCAGTGTCCACATGGACGTATGCTCATTACTAACCCTAACCCTGCTTTAAGAAGCTAGTTAGCATGATCCTGTCATCAGCAATGACAAGGTAAATTAACGATTCTATGGCTACTTAGAATTCTTCATCGATTGCTTATTCATCTACTGGCGTCCTCGGTGCCACGCCTCCTGTTTGAATCTGTAAAATGTTGAATAAAATGCAAGCGTTCCTGCTGGTATTCAAACATCATAGACCGTAGCATTACTTACTGAGCTGTCCATCCACACATTTATGCATCCCAAGGCTCTCCTATCGCTTGTATGGGGGTGGGTTACTGCATACGCACCATTTATGACAAGGCTCTGTATGTAACTCAAAAGTAATACAGGAGTCATGTAACGCATTACAATTCTAAGACAGTAATATTTTAAATAACAGTAACAAGTAATCTGTAATGGATTACAGTTTGTGTAATAGCGATATGACTGCACTGCTATAAAAGTGGTATAAAGATGATGCAAGGACAGCTGGGAAAACCAATTTTGCAACAGAAGCGTTGGGTTTAACATTAGATTCTACATGAGTCATTACTAAACTGGGGTGTTGTTTCATGTTGAATTCCTATTGATTGTTAAGTTGATGCACGTTGTAGCAGTAGCTATCGTCACATTGTGAGATGGTCAAACTCAATTTCTGCAAAGTTTCCCATTTGTACTTAAATGCTTTATCTTCTGGTTGTGTTTTAGATGCTATTTATCTTATTACTGTGAATCTGACTTTATCAGTTTTAGTAGATCTTGTATTTATTCTTATTTTACTAGTTTTATTCTATCTTGTATTTGCAGATTTGTCCTGCACTTTGGGCACTCTGCGTTGTTTTAAATGTGCTATAAATAACTTGACCTTGAATATGCAAATGAAGTCATATTTTGTTTTCATGTACAGTATATGTGTAAGTTTTTCATGTTTTCTCTCAATCTGTTTTATTTCTAAGGAGAACTACACTAGGATTACTTTCTTTGTTTTGTTGCGTATTCAAAATAAACTGAACTGAACGACAGCTTTTACTTATTACGTGAACTGAACGACTCTGAGGTCATGCACAACAAATGCACAGCAGCCTAAATGTGAATATACTGCCTCATGGGACACCATTATCTAACCATCCTACTGTCAAAATGAAAACAAACAAGTTTCAATTGTGATTCTGCTCGATCACATCATGTGATTTTGCAGCTACAGAGCTACTTTTAATGAAATTACATAAGCACATCTGCATGATCTAACTTTGCCAGACCTGTTGGAAAGAAGCTGATGACGCACAACCTGTTGCCTGTGTAACCTGTGGCTTTGGATGAACATGTATATAGAGGAAACAGGCTGCCCTGATGAGCTTTCATAATGTAGTGAGAAGACGCCTTTTTTTCCATGTTATGCATCAAACGTCACTAATTTATAGTCAGATTGTCAAACAGTACACGTAAAAGAAAAAAAAAAAACTAGTTTATGGTTGTCTTTACCTTCCCAAAGATTAAAGAAAGGATCAAACAAACATGTTGAAAATAGTCACCTGTGAGAGTTAGTGTACAGGTTATACTGATAAAAACATCAAATCAACTGGCTTTTCCCTGCTTTGTTGAAACTGCAGCTGAAATGATTGATTAATCGATTCAAATAGATTAAAAAAAAACAAAAAACATCCAATTACAATTTTCCTGAATTGCAGCTTTGTTTCCTTTATTTCGTTGCCATTAAACATTGGTTCCACTGTTGTGTTTCACACGGACGCTTATTGTGACGCACATGACACTGCATATAGAGGGTATGCACATATGTCACTTCCCCCCAGGCCACGCCCCTCTAAGTCAGACTGAGTGGCAAAAACCAACCTGCTCAACATGACAGAGTATAGCAGTAAACACAGCCAGACCGGGAAAATGTGAAATATGAAATTAAATGAAGGACTCGACATGGATCCTCCGTACGAGCTACCAAAGAACAAGTGGTCCATGAACACTGACATGTGGCCCAAAATGTCGTATCCTGACATCCAGGGTGTAGGGGATCATTACTATTTTTACCTGAAACAAATATACATGGTTTCATCATCACTGACAACCAGGGTCCAAAACTAGAGCCCAGAACCAACTGATCCAAAGTACATTTACAGTAGACCGTGTACTGAGCCCAGTGAATATATGCAGGATCTACTGGGACTGAGGAGATTTACTGAGTCTAGCTCAGATCAAGTACTTTAAACAACACAGATACTACTGCTGTGGACCAGCAGGGTACGACTTTATTCTTGTAAATTATGATATTTTTCCCACCTGTTTTTAAATTACAATATTATTCTTGTAATATTACGGCTTTATTGTCAGAATATGACGACTTTAATCTCATAAACGAATGACATTTTTGTTAAATTAGGAGGGTTTTCTTTAGATCTACAACTTTATTATCATAAAATTACAGGTTTTATATCGATATTTTATGACTTTATACTTGTAGTGACAAGTGTTTTTATATTCTTATGTGGTCCTGATACTCCGTCGTAGCTTTATTCTCCAGTTCCCCTGTATTTGAAAAACCGGGTTAGCCTCAGTTTAAGTTAGTTTACAAATCATGTAGGAGCACAAGGTTCAGAGTCACAAAATAAAGACAAAAACCATGAAAGATCTGATCATGAAACCAAGAGCTCTTACTAAGAAGTAACGTTAGCCCAAACAATACATAATTTAAGGTATGATTTGACCCAAAAATACAGCATAAATGAATGTTAGCTGACACCAAACAGGATCCACAGATCTAGGTTTGGTTTCCTGGATTTGTGGATCCATCTACTTCTCTTTTCTTTGTCTTTCAGCGTCTGTAAAACGATAGCTCCGACTGCTTTTCAAACCTGTTCATACAATCAGTCTCACAACAGCTCTTTCCCCATTTTTTATTAAATATTGTTCTTCAGTTTAGACAGTATTGAAGCCAACGCTGTCACTCATCTCCCTCTTTCTGCCACTCAGTGGGCGGAACTACGGTGACTTCTGCTAGCAGTGACGTCACATGCATACCCTCTATTGCTGCTGTAAACTGTTAAATTTCCCCATGGTGGGATCAATAAAGTCTTATCTTATCTTCTTTTCTTTTTTTTTTTTTTCTCTTTTTTTTATGGGCTCAGCTGACTGACAGGCAGCTGTCTGTACCAATAAGGCAGCAGCCAACACCAACTTATCTTATCTTCTGACGTCAGGATCAACACAAAGGCTGGTTCATCAATATCAAGAACACAGAGTACGGTCTTGGTAAGAACGGTCCCAGAGAACAGACTTCCTAAGAACGTCAGTCTGTCTGTAATTGGAACAGCTGTGTACTTGTGAACTCTCCTCCCCGTCTCTACTGTATTTACACCATCTGCTCCCTAATGGATTTCCCTCAAATCACAATGCCACTCAATTTGATTTCAATACATTTATACTATTTACATGTCCTTTATATATTTTGTATATTTTTCAAAACTGTAATACATGTCACTGAATCCCATAACGTGATAATAAAGACGCATTTATTGCTATTCTGCCTCTCACTCGTGTTCTAACATTATATCACATCATCTCGTTACAGTCATCTAGTAAAAACAAAAAAAAAAATTCTGAAATAGAATCTGCCAGGGCAGATCAGCCCCCCCCCCAATCACCACCAAAATTTAATCATTTGTTCCTTGTGCCAGTTTCAACATTTCCTGAATATTTCATCCAAATCCGTCCTCAACTTTTTGAGTTATCTCGCTAACAGACAAACAAATTAATAGATTACAAAAACAATAACTGCAGCTCTACAGAGATAAAATCAACTGGCTTTTCCCTGGTTTGTTGAAACATAGAAGAAAAACCTGCTTCACCTGCCTGTGTCCTTAAGTGTTTGTGTGTTTTGTCTTTAAATGAGGACATATTATGGCGGGAGGACGTGTTGGTGTGTGTGGGGTGTTTCTACTGAGGTGGAGGGACATTGAATATGGGTGTGTATCGGCAAGAATCTGGTGATAGGATACAAATCACAATACTAGGATCACGAAACGATATATCGTGATAGATCATGATGCTGTTAAAAAGGCAAAAAAAAAAAAAAAAATTTTCTTTTTTTAAATTATTATTTCCTTGAAAAATTGAATTACACCAGAAATCTGCACAAATACTAAACACATTTTTATTTGATCAGAACAGGATCTAATGCTATATCACAAAATGTTCCTGTGTTAAAACTTAAATTATGTTTTATAGACATTACAGTTTAAGATCCTGGTCAAATGTTCATATTCTATTTGTTCAGAACTAACATCAGAACAGTATTTTTGTGCAATCCCAACAAAGGCACTAAAAGTATTTAATAAAAGAGTGTTAAATGATAATAAATAAAATATAAACGAAAAAGAAAAACCAAAAACCTAAAATGAACCTCCACAATATCTGCATTTGAATGATACCTAAAAATATATACAGTACTTTTTAATATCGATACAGTACTGTGAAATGAAATATCGTGATATATTGTAGAGCTGATATTTTCTTACACCCCTAACATTGAACAGGTGTGTCTGTACCAGTACAAACTGTTAACTGGTTCAGTTGGGTCCACACCACCCATTGTGACCTGGCTGTTGAAGGTATGATGTTATGCAGAAGCTTCCTCCCTATTTTCTCCTTCATCTGCTTCAGTCTCCTCTTTAACTCATGCTACACTACTGAATCCATGTTTTATTTACACCACGAAATGAAAAATACAACAAACAACATCCAGGAGCAGTGAGCAGATAGAATCCTATAGCAGATCAGAAAGGGCCAACATTCCTCTGTTAAAACTCCAGTAACTATCTCCTCAGCTCCCAGATGTTTATGGACTACTGGTAAAAGAAGAAGGGATGCAATATGATGATAAAAATGACCACATCTGGACCTTTTGGAAATATGTTACTGCCATCCAACTCAAAATGGCCTTATCTTCCATCTTATGGGGTAGCAAAATTAACATTATAAATGTTTCAAATCACTTAAAACTATTTTTTTAAATTATTATCATACACTAGGGATGTAACAATTACCGGTATAGCGATAAACCGTGGTAAAATTGCATACGGTTAGTATTACCGTTTAAATTCTAATTATCATGATAATCGTGTGTGATTACTGCAGTTTTAGGTAGAAAACGCTTATGTAAAGAAATGCTTTTATGTCAAATATTTGAGAATAGTTTTAATTTATTACTATTTTAATTCACTTTTCACTTTTAAAGTCTTTGAAAAGGTTCGTTAAGCATCTTTGTGTTATTTATACAATAAATTATGTACATTTTTCAAATCAGATTTTATATATTTTTTGTGTTTTCTGGCCTTTTGTGTTGATATAGTAGGTTAAAGTGAAAAAATAATAAACAGTTGATATAGATGAAGTTGTGCTGAAAAAAAGATCCTAAACATGGGTATAGTAAACATTTGTTTATATAGTATATAAAGGCAAAATCAAAAGGACTGAAAAACGGACAAAATACGCTCAGACCACTAAGGGTTAATACTTGAATGTTTCTGCCAAAAAAAAGTACATTGTGCCAATTATTTTATTTGTTTGTTTTTTTTGTTTTTTGTTTTTTTTTAATTTACAACTTGGTTAAATTATTTCAGTGTGTGTATAAGTACTTTTTAAACATTTTGAGCACAGTTTCAATAATACCGTGATAATAATGATAACCGTGATAATTTTGGTCACAATAACTGTGATATGAAATTTTCATATCATTACATCCCTATCATACACTAATAACACTGGTCTACAAGGAAAACGCTTCCAGAATAAAAGTAATGAAATTTTACCACATGAGAGTCACTGATAAAGAAAAATCAAGTCAAAAATGCTGGTTGGCTGAACTTTCCAAGATACAGCCTTGGGTCAAAATGTGAAATTCAAGAATTAACGAGAGAATGGGTTTGACTCAAAAGGAATATTTGTCTCAGAGCTACAAGATCTACTTCAAAACACTGTCTGCACATACGAATACATTCACTTTACAGGTTCTATTTAGTGGAAGAGTTATAAAACTATTATATAAATGTACATAAACCAATATATATGTGTAATAACACTGAATCATATACCTTGAAAACATCAGCAAACCGGCATTTTTGTCATTTATTTTCCAATTAATCTTATTAAAATACGTAACATTTAGCACATTTAATCTCTGAAGCAAATCATTTCTAAAAAATTGTAGACCAGTATAATATGAATACCATTTAACCTCAATAAATTGTTGGAACCAAAGCAAAGAGTTGGCTTTAACAAGGTTGTCCTCAGTTATGGCATTAAATTTCACTGCATTCCAAATCATTTTAAAGTAGAAACTATAGGATACAGTAGAAGTATTGCATTACCATGTATAATAACTGCAGTTTTAATATGTATTTATTATCATTCAAAATATTTAATAACACTTGTAGTAAACATTACTCTGGTAAAAAACAAAAATACCATCAGATTTATAGACACTATATTATATGTATAGTTCATTTATAAATTACTGAGTGACACACAAATGTTACTTACTAACATAAATACATGCATGGGGCTGGACAGCTCTGATGAGTTTCTTACAGTTAAAAACAACACAGGTTTCTTAACTTTTTATACTTAAATGGACCAAGAGGATTTATAATCATCTGTTGTCACCCCTAAAGTGGCAGTGGCATAAAACCAACCAAATATCTATTAATGAAAAAGCATGAAATAAAAGACCATCTAAAGTGCCTGTAGATCAGTTATTTATTTATTTATTTATTTTTACAAGCCTAGTATATGAACAATAAGCCCGAGTTAAGGCAGGAAGAGAGCTGTACGGTGGATTGTGATATATATTTACCACAAACACTGTGAGACCTTAATGCCTGAAATATATTTTTTTTAAATAATAAATTATTTGTGTTTTTGCTTTTAAGCAGATGCTAAATTAAGTGGAGATTATTAATGTGGCTATAGCACATGAAATAGATAGGCATTTGGGTATGATGCAAATTTGCGACAACAGGCAAAAATAATAAAGCAGCTTTTCTTGTCTTAGAACATAGAGATGGTTTCACTGAGCCTGTTTAAATTCACACCAATACTCCAATCATTTTATGATTTCTGGATTTATCAGATTATTCAAATGACCATTTAAACACTAAAATACATTTTATCAGATAACAGCAGTAATCAGATTATGACAAATCAGATTAATACACCTGGATTTCTCTCCAATGCTTCGATGTCTTCCTGCATGTATACAGGTTAATCTGATTTACAATCAGAATACGTTATTAATCCCAGGGGGAAATAACTGATTTATTTAATTCTTTTAAGTCTGTGCATGTGTAAACACAATTAAAATCATAGAGAACAGGAGTTACCATCACTACATACGTACATACTCTGAAAGAAATATAATGACTGATAATGAACTGGAGCGTCAAAAACATTATCGCATTTTTTAAGTGCATGTAAATGCGTCAGATCTGATTATTACAATTATCTGATTACTCCCATTTATCAGATTTTTATGGTCACGTTAACAGGCTCAATGATGCCACCAAAGTATTTTCACTGTCCTCACTATAGGTACGTATCAAATATGCCTGAACTGGGATTCGGGGAATACATATGGTATATCAGCTGATTCTGTAAAGGAAATGGTTTGATGCAAATGTGCAATGGTTGATGTTCAGGGATTAACAATAAAAAAAACAAAAAAAACCCACATACACACTTACATGAACACTCACACCCCTCCACAGGTGATCCTTGCAGCTGTCACATCCACCCCTCCCTAATCAAACATCAGTCTCTCCATTTCCTGCGCTCCATCTAATCCATATAATAACTGTAACATGTCCTCATTCACTCAAGATTTCTTCTTAAAACCCAGTTGTCATGATAATTACGGTTCTTACTTGGGATTTCCTCACAGCTCAGAACATCATTATCTTGAGTGCTTCAGTTCTAAAGGATCGTACCGTAGGTGTTTCTCTAAGTCTAGGACGGATCCTTAACAGATTAATTTCCAGGGTGCTGCATCCTGACAGTTTACCCAGGGCCAGGTCGACTGCTTAAAATCCAACCAAGGAGACCTGTGTTTGGAGAATCTTCTAGAATGCTTCTGTGTTTCCTTGGAGATCCTCAGCACTTCTAAAGCTGTTTTAAAAATGAAACAACACCAACCATTTTGCAGCTACAATATGTATTTAACCCTTCAACCCCTGACGTGTCTGTGGGGAGCGTTCTGAATGAATGATTTATTCTAAATATTCCTAAAAATTCAACCGTTTGTTCAACTGGGAAAAATTCAAAACGTGTTGATAGAATAGACCTTGTTCTTTCCATAGACATCTGAGCATGCTCAGTGCACCCCCCCATCGACTGTAGAATGAGAGACAAAACACAGAGCAGTGAGTGAGACCGACTCGCTATAAAAATAGACGATTTGGGCTTTTTTTTTTTTTTTTTTTTAAACACTGTTTCCTTGTTGTTTTTTGTTTAACTCAAACACTAAAACATAATTATTTTTTCTACATGACACCGAATGATTTTCTGTGTCACCGTCATAAAAACACACGGTCTGTCTGTAGCTGTAAAAGTCACTATTTCCAACTTAGACCCTTTGTTGGTATATTTAGTGATTTTTCAGACCCCTCTAGAGACTCTTCATCAAAAAAGCCACTAGTGACAAATCTATCCCCTTTTTCTGGTGTTAGCGGAGACTTTTAGAGACTCTGACATGAAAACAATTATTGTTGTTTGTCTAAAACAGGGGTGTCAAACATATGGCTCAGGGGCCAAAACTGGGACGCTAAAGGGTCCAATCCAGCCCATAGGATGAATTTGTGAAATGCACAAATTACACTAAAGATATTAATAGTCAATCATTAGTACCATAATAACCTACTAATATTAACTCTTGGCTAGGTCGTTAATGGACATGAGAATCAGTCTTCAACTAAATTACCTGGTTAAATAAATAAAAATAAGAATAACTTTAAGCTTAGTTTAATGGCATAATATTGGAGGCATATTATTGTTAAAATTGCACTTATTTTTCTCAAGAATTTTCAGGTTGTTTTTATTCAGCTTTTTTAAAGGATAGTTTGTAGATGCACACATTTTCATCATATAATTTTACTTTTCCACTGATATCATTTCATTAGTCTGTTCCACGTGAGATTACAGTGGACTGTATTTGGCCACTGAACTAAAATGAGTTCGACACCCCTGGGTCTATAGAATATATAAAGCAGATTTTCAGTCGCTGTCTAGAAACATTTCGTGTCCTTTTTCTGGTACTGGTGGAGTATACAGTAGTGAAGAGTGTGAGCATATGTTTGGGCTGACTGATGCTTGTGATGTGTATGGAAGTAAATCTGTGTCATCAGATTTTGAATTATAAAAGCCATTGAATTTCTAGCACTGATTTTTTTTTTGCACTGAAATCAAGTATCTGAATTTTTTGCACCTGAATTGTTTTATTCTAAATTTATGAACATAGTTGAATTCAGAGACAAACAATTCAGATACTTAAATTCAGTGCCAAAAATATTCAGATACTTAATTTCAGCGCAAAAAAAAAAAGTTCAGTGCTATAAATTCAATATCTTTTACAATTCAAAATCTTTTGACACAGATTTACTTCCATAGCTGCGTCCACCCAAAGGAGGACAGTATCAGCGTCATGGTATAGAGTTAAGACCACCTGGTTTGGCTCTGCTCCAAACTACTATGACGCCCCATGAGGACGGAGTAAAGCATCCCAGCAGGTGCAATATGGCCAGACCAATAAAATAATAACAGTGGAAAACGTCACATTACATGATGAAAATAGGTGCAATTTTAATAATATTATGGCTCCAATATTATGCCTTTACACTGAAACAAAAAGGAAGATTTTGGAGTTATTATTAGTAGCTGATTATGGTAATATTTTACTAATCCAAACCACTTGAGACTCAAGTAGGGCTTTATATGGCCCCTAAACTAAAATGACTGATTGTTAATATCTTCAGTGTAATTTGTGCATTTCACTAATTCATCCTACAGCCCGGATTGGACCCTTTGGCGGGCCAGTTGTGGCCCCCAGGCTGCATGTTGGACACCCCTGTATAAACCAGATAAGGTGCTTATTATGACTGATTCAGTGTCTAAAGCCTGAAGCTGAGAAATGTGGCTTTATTCTTACAAAAACACACAGAGCTATAGATGACCTCAGTCAATTTCTATCACAGTTTTGCATTTGTAAAATCTCTGCATCTGTTTTCATCCAGATGAAGATCTTTTATCAGGTTTTACATCACTGTCCACTCTTCTTTAGTGATGTGGTTCATTTAAGAATTTTACAACCAATGCTAATGTTCAGAACTGAGGTTTTTCTGACATGTTTATGATATTTGGAGACTGTGTTCATCAGATTTTCATTCAGGCTTTCAGTACTTTTCTCTGACGTCTACGGCAAATGTATCTGCACGTAGAAAATACAATAAGAATGGGTTAGTATGAATTAAACTGTCATTCTGGTACATGAAGTTTCTCCATTTGAAAAATAATTTCACTAGTCAAGAAATTCATTTAAAAGTCACAGTGGATGTATTATGTAGAACCAGGAGTGGGAGGGCGAGGGGGTGGGGGTGGGAAGAATGGGACATGCTTAGTGCCTCTGAAATTGAATATTCAATGTTCAATGTAAATGATAAATAAATATGTTAGAAAAAAAAGTCACAGTGGTGTGAATACACTGTCTGAAGTGAGGATGGCTACCAGTAGATGACACTAAACGGTACATACTAACCTTTTAAAAGATAAAATATAACCCCAACTACGAAAAATGTGGGACAGTGTATGATTTTTTTTTTTTTATTTATAGTATGTACTCACATTAGAACAGAAAACATTTGTGATTACTTTTTTTGCCCTTAACCAATAAAGACCCAGTCCTACTTTTGTATCAGTTCCCAAATTATTTTTTCCTCTAATCTTGAAGTGATCTATCATCATTTATCAAAAAATCCTTTGTATCATTTCAGTGAAAATCATGTATTTTCCTGTATTTCATTTATGGATTATGTACAGTCACAGAAAAAATTATTAAACCACCCTTTGTTTTCCTCAATTTCTTGTTCATTTTAATGCCTGGTACAACTAAAGGTACATTTGTTTAGACAAATATAATGAAAACAATAAAAATAGCTCATAATAGTTTAACTTCAGAGCTGATATCTAACCATTTTCCATGTTTTTTTTTGGATAATAACCAAAATCACTTCAGTTCTTACATCAATAGCTATGGTGTTATACTGACAAAAACAGTGCTTTTGGACATTCCATGTTTTCTTTTCTGTCTGTTTTAGTCACATGATACACACAGGAGTTAGGACTGGATTGCATAACCATTGTTTTTGATGACTTTTGATGGGCTAATAATTTTTTCATGTCTGTAGACGCTCATAAAAGCTCAGATTAAAGTTGAAGGTTATATCAGAAAAAGAGAAAACTTAAAATAAAACTGACTTTTTCAGCAAGTATATCAATAACTGAATGTAAAAACAAGTGTCTCCATTTCCACGTTCTCTACGGAGCCTCTAAACGTCCAAATGGGTCATATCTGATGACCATGAAAAGATGACAAACTGTATTTTACACCAATTATTTACATGTATTGATAGGATTAGTGGATCAACAGGTATTAAACATCTTAGATCAGTAGATGGGTTTGGTTTCTACAGGCTGTTTTGGGTTAAAACAGAACAACTTCTCACATTAAATACTGAATGTATTTTTTATGATCTACTGTGAATAAAAGATTTATGAGATTTACAAACCCTTACCTCCCCTTTTTATTTGCATTTTTAAAAAAAACATCTTTCTTGGAAATTGGGTTCGTCATTTAATTAGTACATTCTAAAATTAATCTAGATCTTTACATGATTAAATGAGACGATGACAGACCACAGCCGAACACCACAGTCGGTACAGTAAACAGAAAACATGCCTTTGTCAGGGTTTTTGCAGAAACTCGATCTTGTGGTTGTATTTTCTATTCTACTCTTGTTTTTGCAGTGTTCAGGATGCTTCTGAGTGTTTCTGAGTTTGTACCTCAAGTCAACAGCATCAAGGAACCAGAGGGTGGGACAGTAAAACACAAAGCTACTCCAGTTCTTAGTGCACTGCTCTTAATGTGATGCAGTTCTGTCTGAGACGCACACAGAAACCATTCAGCCCGTCGTCGCTTATTACAGACTTATTAAGTGTGTGCTTGGGTTGTACTCCCTATAAAACATTCCCATAGAGTTTTGCAAAGGCCTGTGTTTATCTGAGCTCGAGGGCACAACCGCTGTGAAATAATGGAAAAACCAATGCTTTACTTTTATATTCCACTTTTCCTCATTTTGTTGAGTGGAGAAGAGGGAGCAACAGGAATGAAAATTAAACTGCACTGGAAAACAGACAGTCACAATACAGTTTTATGTTGTGATAAATATCATTGCATTGGTTAGTTTGGTTTAAATTGTTATCTTTGTTTCCAAAATGCCTCAGAAATGATTTTTTACTTAATTTCTGTCAACACTGATTGATTTTTTGTTTTTATCCATGACTATGATTTTAAATGTTCTACCTGTAAATTTCTATATTTTTTATGCTGTGACTGTAAATAATAATTTTCTACCACAACTAACCATCTGCTTTCTTCACATCTCCCATTAAATTTGAAGGAAATATTGATGTTTATAAAGTATATGGACAAAAGTACTAATATACATCATGTCTACAGCTGTAAGATGTCCTGTTCATGTTGATTTGAGATAAAAACATCAATATTAATAATCAATTTGATATTTATCCCAATAAAAACTATATTATGACATTTGTTGTCATTGTTTTGTATCCCAGACCCCTGTTAGAAAAGAAACACCTGAATTCAACGTGTCCCAACACTTTTGTCTATATAGTGTATGACTTAGACTATTATTATGCTATGAGGCTAGTTAGGAGAGTAGAGCAGCGGGGTGAAACAGGACGGAACCGACATGTTCATGTTCTGGTCCATTTTTTTTCTCCTTATAAACGGCCTGATCACAATCATAGTGTACAAGTATATTTGCATCAGTTATTAATCAATATTGCAAAAAGATCCCCCCAAAACCATTCCCAAAATGTTTCTTTGGCTATCTTATTACTAGATCTTGCAATCCTCCAAATCTGAAGAAAATCGGATAAAAACTAATAAAATGGCGACCCAATGAGCATGAAAACATGTGCACAATTTTATTGTTATAAGAGAGCAAAATTATTGTACATAATGTTTTGTAACACAATAAAGAATTCCTACTCAACTCCTGTGTCTTTTTTATTACAAAATACACACATCACATTGCTTTTCATTTATTGATCATTTTTGTTGAACAGCTGTTTGATTATCAATTCTTATTTTTAGTATTAAGACAATCAACCATTTTGTTCTGAAAACCCTTCTTCTACAGCCCTTTAATTGTAATAATAGAATGGGAACCTGTTATTTCCGTATTATTAGGACTAAATATGCACAACTAGACAGATGTTGGTCTGCTCCCTAGCTGCAGAAAATTTAGTAACAATGTGTCAAACAGATGTTTACGTCGAACCGCATGTTTTCAATGGTGCGTCGTTCACCAAAATTCATGTAGTGTCTGTACACCAATATACTTCCGTCAATAATATGGCGTATATGCCTTATAGATATATTGTAATAACTTGTTCACAAATGTTTATTTCCTCCTGTACCAGGAAGACTTAGTTACAGATCTAACAGAGATGCCACCATGTGGTCAGACAGATTTCCATTCCAATCTTGTAGAGTCCGTACACCAAGTAGAGTCCGTACACCAGATTCAAAACATGTGGGTCTAATTTTATTGTTTCTGTCAATATATGGAATTTTTCAGCATGCTTTGGACATGACATCTGTGCAATAAACAATGCATGATTATCCTGAGTGCTGAAACATTTGTATATCTTTGTAGGCATTAAATATGGAGGCTATTAGGCTGGAGTGTCCGTACACTGAATAATTTGTGATTTGACAGGGGTACAAGCCTGACAAATTTTTAGTAGACACCATAATACAAACATATTTTGGACTTTAACCCTTTCATGCATGAATTATGATATCCTTACCCAATATATTTTTCCTGAGTGTTTTTATTCCTTTTTAGGCATGAAAAAAACAATGCAATTGAGGTTTTGTTTTTTTTTTTTTTGTTAAGAAGTTAGAAAAATGGCCACTTTATGTATTTAATTTTTGAAGCAAAGAAACATGTATTTGAAACCCAATATCAGAAAGTGATATGGAAAACTATGCAATAAAAACATATTTAATGCTGTTAATCAGATGTTTTCTCATAATTTAACACACTCTAATCCTAGTTATTATTCATTTCATGGAGATAATACGCAAAAAAAAAAAAAAAAAAAAAAAGTTACAATCAAAAAACATGTCACTGCAGATCAGGTTTATCAAGAACAGCAATGTTACAGTACTGGTATGAATGTCAGTGTATGGGATGATGCATAAGCGTCCACTGTGTTGGCTGAAATGCAAATAAACCAACAAAACTCATGAATATACAAGAGAACAGCTGTAGAATAACTGTCCACTGTGGTGACCACTGTGCATGAAAGGGTTAAAAGAGAAATATCAGACGAATAAAATGGCCTGTCTGATTTTTTGATAGAGCATTATTATTTTATTATTTTTTATCTATATGTGCACCCTTTCTGGTACCTTTGATTGTGATCAGGCTGAAACAGAGTCGAGAGCGGGACACCACTGGGATTAAATATGCTGAATGATAACTGTGGTATTTTTGCCAAAGTACTGTACGTAGTCACAAGTTTTATCTACCTATGGGAACAAAGGGACAGAGGGTGGGAAACGTAAAGAGGAAATTAGGAGAATTTCTATCGCTAAATCAGCCTTCGCTAGGCTGAACAAAGCGCTAAGACGACCTCAAATTCCACTGCTCTGTACTGCTACGTATGGAGCTGAGACATGGAGACTGACGGCACAAATGGAAAAGAAACTGACATCCTTTAAACTCTGGACAGACAACATAAGAGATGACAAGACAAGACAAGACTTTATTTATCTCACTGTGCAACGTGATATCATGAAATCGCTTAAATAGCGACATGCATGGTCTTTGTTTCTTTTGGCCCATGTTAGATAGATGGTCCCAGTGGCCTTGATTTTGCTGATTTTAATCGATTTTATCCTTTACACCCTCACCTCAAGGAGCTACATGAATCCCTCTCTCGTAATTTTTTTTTTTTTTCTCTGCACACTTTATGCAGGTATCTATTAGGGCTGCACGATTAATCAACTTTAAATCGAAATCGGATTTTTTAATTAGGACGATTTTTAAAAAAGGGAAATCGTGAAATCGATTTCATCTTTCTCGTGCCTCTAGGCCGCGCGCCTGCAGGCTACCGTACATTTTTTTAAATAATTAATTTAGTTCTCTTACTTGCTAAATTTTTCATTCACAAATGTAAGTTCTGTAACACAATACCAAATATTATTTATTTTTTGAAAGATGTTGAACTTTATTCGAGCTGTTAGGTAAATTTGGAAACAAAAAGGCTAGAAAAACCATCAGTATTTGCTCTAATTTGGACATTGTATTGTAGTGTATTCCCTCTGGTAAACTTGTTCTGTTATTTTCTTGCTGTATACATTGTTTGTATACTCTACTTCATTCAATAAAGATTTAATGAAGAAAAAAAAAATTCTGAAGGTTCATCACATGGTACCATCACAGATTTGAGGTAGGGAGCAGTGGCTTGCATTGTGGGCTGCTCACGAAAACAACATGCTGATTTCTGTTGTCTTTTGTAGCTTAACCCAAAAATCGAAATCGAGTTTTTAGAGGAAAAAAAAAATCAGGATTTTATTTTTTGCCCAAATCGTGGAACCCTAGTATCTAAATCGATATGTAAGTCAAAGCATTGGCCTCTTTTTTTGTTGGTTTGTTTGTTGAAAAACCAATAAAAGTTTAAGTAAAAAAAAAAAAAAAAAAAAAAAAAATTAAATCGCATAAATATACATACCGCTTTTAATTGGTGTGTTATCTGTGTGGATTATAAGCTTTTCGCACATATGTTCACGCCGTGTCAAATACCACACACTGGCAGATATGGTTTGGGTTAAGGATATGTGAGCATGTGACATACAACGCCATTTCATGATCAGTCTCCACCGCTGGGAAATTTCAGCTAACAGCAGCAACATACAAGTAAATGCAGAGAAAAAGAAATATAAGAGAAATATAAGAAATTTAGTATTTATAGAAGTATTTATACAGTCGGAGAAAAAAATATTAGACCATCAAAAGTCATCAAAAACAATGGTTATGCAATCCAGTTCTAACTCCTGTATGAATCATGTGACTGAAACAGACAGAAAAGAAAACATGGAATGTCTAAAAGCACAGTTTTTGTCAGTACAATGCTATAGCTATTGATGGAAGAACTGAAGTGATTTTGGTTTTTATCAAGAAAACATGGAAAATGGATAGAGATCAGCTCTGAAATTAAACTACTATGAGCTATTTTTGTTGGTATCATTATATTTGTTCAAACAAATGTACTTTTAGTTGTACCAGGCATTAAAATGAACAAAAAATGTACGAAAACTAGGGTGGTCTAATAAATTTTTCCCTGATTGTATAAATATAGAATTAAAATTTGATATTAAATATTATCTACATATTTACATTGTGGTTGCACATATAGAAGAATGTTGAAAATCTCATGGACAGACAGATTCATATATTTGGAATAAGTTACTGTTCTAATTTTTTTTTGTTTTGTTTTTAAATTGTGCTTTTTTTATGTCTTTTAATCTATTATTGTATTTCATTCTTTTATTTTGGTTTTATTTATTCTTCTGTACAGCACCGTTTTCTTTGTTTTTGTACATTCCTATGTTTTTTTATGTCTTTTAATCAATTCTTGTATTTTATTCTTTTATTTTGGTTTTATTTATTCTTCTGTACAGCACAGTTTTCTTTCTTTTTGTACAGTCCTATGTCTTTTAATCTATTTTTGTATGTTATTCTTTTATTTTGGTTTTATTTATTCTTCTGTACAGCACCGTTTTCTTTTTTTTGTACAGTCCTGTGTTTTTTAATCTGTTCTTGTATTTTATTCTTTTATTTTGGTTTTATTTATTCTTCTGTATAGCACTGTTTTTTTTGTACATTCCAATGTCTTTTAATACAATTTGTATTTCAATCTTTTATTTTGGTTTAATTTATTCTTCTGTACAGCACTGTTTTCTTTTTTTTGTACAGTCCTGTGTTTTTTAATCTGTTCTTGTATTTTATTCTTTTATGTTAGTTTAATTTATTCTTCTGTCCAGCACCGTTTTCTTTTTTTTTGTACAGTCCTGTGTCTTTTAATGTATTCTTATATTTTATTCTTTCATTTTGGTTTTATTTATTCTTCTGTACAGCACTTTGGTCCACTGCGGTTGTTTTAAAGTGCTTTACAAATAAAGTTGGATTGGATTGGATGATGAAGTCCACAGAAGAGTCAACACTTGAAACCATCAAGACAAAGAAACTGCGGTATTTAAGCCACATCATCTTACAACACACCTTGCTTGAAGAAAAAATTGAAGCCGAGAGAGAGGAAGACCCATAACAACAGGCCTCAACTATATGCAAATAAAACGAAGGGCAATGAACAGACACGTCCGGCCCTGCCACCCAACCCCCTATAAGAGGAAGGACCTGGATGAAGACTGCACATAGAACCTGTCACTTATCCACTTTAATGTATCAGCCTGACCTTAAAACTGAGAACACGCCATGAGCCTGAATGATGTGTTGTATTGTCAGTAATAATATGCAGCTCATGCAGTGCAGGTGCAGCCAGTAAAACTTTTCTGCAGCAGATCTGTGACGCACTCTGCATATTTTACCACTTCAATGTAGGAAAGCATCAGAGTGCAGGCATACTTGGAATTCAGAGAGTTTCCCCTCACATTCTTTTAGTCCGAATTGCACATTTGGTCTCTTGTCTCTGTAGTTTGCTCTACCTCTGTGTATCTTTCTGCAGACATCTGTGAAGCTGTAGGACATGTTTGTGGTCAGTGTTTATGGGCTGTTCCTTCATATTCTTCTTTTCTCTCTACTCTTCTGTGTCTTACTGGCTAAGACAGATGGTCGCACACTCTGACTCCAAGGTTTATGCCTCCCCACTGTTGACAAATGTGTTACAGTTCAGCTTTTCATATTTTCTTCACGTATTACTATGGCCTTGGGATCATTTTAGGAATGATTTAGTGCTGTATGATATTTATATATATATATATAAAAAAAAAAGATATTTATGAATGTTAGCATAAAGCTTGTGGCATAAAGCCTTAAATATAAAACAATTTAAATATATACACAAATAATTAAGCTGAATATTAGTAAGTTCATAAAATGTGAGGATGAAAAAAAAAATATTTAAGGTATTTAGGATATAAATTCTTTCTATAATGAAGTAAATGAAATGGAATTATTACTGAGCTAAAATACAGTATATGTTCTCCACCTACAGGTTTTAAAGAAGAAAAATGTAAAAATCCATCATTTGGCAGCTTATTAGTCACAATCTAACACAGCCTCCGCCATCAATCAGAACACAAGCAAAACAGTGTCAAAAACCACTTAAATCCGATAAATATTTCCTGTCAATCAGCTGCATTCTGCAGTTATGTGTGGAATTACAGATTTCAACCATCACTTTTCAGTGAGCTGCCTCCTGCTCTTACCTCTGCTTTGTTGCACAGATCCATCCATCCATCTATCCATCCATCTATCCATCTACCTACCTACCTACCTACCATGCAAACCCTCAAGAAATGGCAGAAATATTGAAACCAAATGTACAAAATGAAAGGGTCCTGAATGTTATCAAATACATACACTTTTTTTTTTTCACCTATTCATATAATGATGAATCGAATTGAAGAAAATAATCGATATATTAAACCAGTGGTTCTAAATGGTGTGGCTTCAGGACCCACTGTCACCCCTAAATGACAAGCTGTGACCCAAAATAATAAAAGTTAAACTTCTCAAATTTCTTTAATGAGAAGATGTTTTGTTTTGGCCCTGAGCTAAAACAGAATATCACAGTACGAAAACACAGAAGACACGTTTAATGATAAATCAAACCGATCACTTCACTTTAACACTAAATGAGGTACATTTTAATCAAAACTATAAAAGTGCACTTAGTAAAAAATTTAAAGTTCATTCAGTCGCTGATTCAAGCATTAAATACACTGAGGTTTTAGTCCAACGTAAGTAAATCCATATCTGATGTAGTTATTGTCAAACCTGAGTTTTGCCTGATTTGAAAAGAAACTTTTGGTTCTTCTTTTACGCTGTGAAATGTCTGGTGTTAATTATCATTAAAGCCCACTACCGCCACCTACTGGTGGGGAGTGTGAATGGACAGCGCTCAGCTCCATAAAAAAAAAAAGCAGAGGATTAGTTTCTTAACGTTTTTCTTCCCCAGACAAAGGTTCGCATCCCAATGAAAATGGACTTTTGGGTTGTGACACACCAGGTGAAAACCACAGGATTAAAATCCCTTTTAAAATAATAAATAGCTGCAGCTGTGGGCTCATGTTCTACTTGAGTTGACTGCACTTCTATCGTTTAGTAAAACTGCAGGACCCAAAATCGAGGTGGGAATAATGCTGGACAAGACAAGTTAAAAAGAAACAAAAAAATAAATAAATAAAAATCAAGGTGGGAAAAACCTTCCTTCTGCAGCCCTGTCCTCTCTGTCAACATCTGAAGACAAAGACCCAATCCCAGTTCACTCCTTACCCCAACCCCTTGGCCCTTGCACTTGAAATGGAGTTGCAATGGGTAGGGGTTGAAACATTCCCCTATGACAGGGGTGTCAAACTCATTTTAGTTCAGGGGCCACATTCAGCTAAATTTGATCTGCAGTGGGCAGAACCAGTAAAATAATAACATACTAATATATAAATAACATCAACTCCAAACTTTTCTCTATGTTTTAGAGCAAAAAAAGTTGATTTACATTATGAAAAGGTTTACGTCTGCAAACTATCTTTTCAAAAGATGTGAATAACAGGAACAAACTGAAAAAACAAGTGTAATTTTAACACTATTATCCCTCAGTTTATCATTTCATGTACATTATAACATACAGATCACAGTGGATCTACAAATGCACAAAACATTTAATAACAGGCAGAATCTTGTTAAAACTGTACTTACTTCTCTGAGGACATTTCAGGTTGTTCATATTTGTTCAGGTTATTTACAGGGGTTGGACAAAATAATGGAAACACCTTAAAAAATCAACAAAATATAATTTAATATGTTGTAGGTCCGCCTTTTGCGGCAATTACAGCCTCAATTCTCCGAGGTATTGATTCATACAACTTGTGAATTGTTTCCAAAGGAATTTTAAGCCATTCTTCAGTTAGAATACCCTCCAACTCTTTTAGAGACGATGGCGGTGGAAATCGACGTCTTACTTGAATCTCTAAAACTGACCATAAATGCTCAATAATGTTGAGGTCTGGGGACTGTGCCGGCCATACGAGATGCTCAACTTCATTAGAATGTTCCTCATGCCATTCTTTAACAATTCTAGCTGTATGGATTGGGGCATTATCATCTTGAGGTGAAGGTGTTTCCATTATTTTGTCCAACCCCTGTACATTGTTGTGAAATTATAAATATTTTTAGAGTAAATACATGAAAATATTTACATTTACAAAGGGAAAAGTTTAGAGTTGTCATTATTTATATGTTATTATGATAGTATTTTACTGGTCCTGCCCACTGGAGATTGAATTGGTCTGAATGTGGAACCTGAACTAAAAGGACTGTTAATATCTTAGTGTAATTTTTGCATCTCACAAATTCATCCCAAGGGCCGGACTGGACCTTTTGGCGGGCTGGATTTGGCCCCCGGGCCGCATGTTTGACACCTGTGCCATATGAAATGATACAACCTTTCCAGACCTGTTACGTCATCAGCAGTCATCGATGCCGCTATAAACAGATGCGACAACTTTGTTTCCGAAAGTATTCCCCATGCCGTCAGCAGCTGTAACTGTCTCTGTTCCATGGGCTTTGGTCATCTTTTTGTGGCTATCAACCACAAACCTCAGAAATGCGATCTATAACACATTGAAACGGCATTGAACGGTCGATCAAATGATTAAGTTGTTTATGAAGAAAATAAGTACATTTGTGTGTTTCTTTCATCACACTGCTGCACTTCTTAGCTGTGTTTAACTCCATCTTGCCAATGATTCAAACAGAATTATGGCAGATTTCTCATACCCTTCCGTTCGTAGTGTGGTCCTGAAAAATCACGGTTTCGAGGTCCAAACAGCCCTCCACCTTAACCCTTCCCTTCTGACTCATCAAGAATCGGGAAACCCCTACCCCTCCACATGAACATGCAAAATGGAGGGGGAGGGGCCAAGGGGTGAACTGGGATTGAGCCTAAATATAAATATGGATGACCTGGGAGAACTTTTCCAAGTATCTTGTGTTTTGCCGTCGTAACGCATTTGACAGAATCTGAGCGACCAATATAATATCATGCCGTGTCATCTGGACGCATTATAAGCTTTCCACGCCGTTATCAGCCCTCTGTCCAACCTGAATCGATGCGTCAAATACCACACACTGAGGGTTAGAGTTAGGGTTATGTGACCCAGAGATCTTGGGGTACACTGACGCACAATCAAATCGAGGTTATAATAGTTTTGGATTTTTCATTATAGTTTAGTTTTATTTAGTTTTGACATTGTTTTCTCTAATTCAGTTAGTTTGAATTAGTTTTTAGAGCAGGCTTGCTAGTTTTTATTAGTTTTTGTTTTTTGCTAAATGCTTAGTTACCTCCGCTAAGGAACGATGGAGGTTATGTTTTCACTGGGGTTTGTTTGTCTGTTAGAAAGATAGCTCAAAAAGTTATGGACAGATTTGGATGAAATTTTCAGGAAATGTTGATACTGGCACAAGGAACAAATGATTAAATCTTGGTGGTGATCGTGGGGGGGGGGGGGGGGGGGGGGGGGTACTGATCTGCCTTGGTGGTCTGTGCTTTTCTAGTTTTTGTTTAGTTTAGGTTTTTGCATGTCTTTTATCTTCCTCGCCATTGTATTCACATAAATCCCAGACAGGATTCTGCTGCTTTCTCCCAGCTTTAATCTCCATGTTTCCAGGTAGAGTGGAGACCAGAAGACGACTCTAAACGACAAGTGGTGAGAAGTGACGGATCGTAAAGTGCCATGTGGTGCCGCCAGCTAAAATTGCTCGAGCAAAATACATCGATTTCATATCAATCCGGCATTAACAAAGACGAAAACGAAGGGAATTTTATCCATAATTTTTTATATGTTTTAGTTATTTTTGTAAGCACACAATACAGTTTCAGATGGTTAGCATTTTTCCTTTTAATTCTAGTTTTTTTTTTATTACCTCCGCCAAGGAGGTTATGTTTTTGCCAGGGTTTGTTTGTCTGTCTGTTTGTCTGTCCGTTAGTGTGCAACATAACTCAAAAAGTTATGGACAGATTTTGATGAAATTTTCAGGGTTTGTTGGAAATGGGATAAGGAAGAAATGATTAACTTTTGGGGGTGATCTGGAAGAAATCCTGGATTCTGGATCACTTTGAAATTTTCGTTAACATTGTGGTAAATGGGGCCAAAATTTTCGTTTCCCAATATCTCGCTTAATTGTTGACCAAAACTCATGAAATTTAACTCAGGAATTGACAATGGGGTCCTCTATCACATTTCAAAGGCTGATCCGGATCTGATCCAGAAGGCGGATTTTATCTCAATTTATATAAAAAATGGGGGTGCCTTTACTTTTTGGCCTACTGTGCCTTTAATTTGGATAAAAATTTCAGGAAATGTTGATACTGGCACAAGGAACAAATGATTAAATTTTGGTGGTGATCGGGGGTGGGGGGGCCCACGGGGGGGCCCACTGATCAGCCTTGGCGGAGGTCTGCGCTCTCCGAGTGCTTCTAGTTTCAGTAATCAACTAGAAGCACTCGGAGAGCGCAGACCTCCGCCAAAGCTGATCAGTGGCCCCCCCTGTGGGCCCCCCCCACACCAAGGAGGTTATGTTTTTGCCAGGGTTTGTTTGTTTGTTTGTTTGTCTGTCTGTTTGTCTGTCCGTTAGTGTGCAACATAACTCAAAAAGTTATGGACAGATTTTGATGAAATTTTCAGGGTTTGTTGGAAATGGGCCCCCCCGTGGGCCCCCCCACCCCAGATCACCACCAAAATTTAATCGTTTCTTCCTTACCCCATTTCCAACAAACCCTGAAAATTTCATCAAAATCTGTCCATAACTTTTTGAGTTATGTTGCACACTAACAGACAGACAAACAGACAGACAAACAAACCCTGGCAAAAACATAACCTCCTTGGCGGAGGTAAAAATGTGTAGGTATAACACGCCAAATTGCTGTAAGAACTGGCATGACATGCAACACCATTCCTTAAGATCAGTCTCGAATGGCAGATATTTAACCCCTACCTGCCTTAACACACAAACCCTCCCGTTACAATTACACGGCATGAAGAAAAGAGAGAATACATTATATTCACAGTCAAATCATTCCAAATATAGCATGTTCTGAACCAGGTCACTGATGAACTCAACGGCTCCAACATTGTTCAACCTATGCCAAGTGGTTAATTCCTTCCAATTCAGTGCTATTTGAAGCTCTGCACCATTTATCATAACACACGCTGAACAACTAGAGGACTGTACACGAGCTTCGAGCTTCTAATCAGTGTGAAAATCCAGACCAGAAACAGCTCAGACTTTCAGCTGACAGAAAAAAAAAAAAAAAAAAGAGAAAGAATGCTACCCCACCAGCTGGATTTGTGTTATTACTGTGAATTCACACAGTGCAAAGGATATCAATCTCCATCACTGAGGCAATACTGTACCATTCACCCCCAATGCAACACACTGGATTCAACACAGGATAATTTGATGTGAAAATATGCAGGAAGAATAGGACTGTACTTATGAGAAGCATTCAGTTCTACCCATCGTTCTCCACAATGAATAAAATACACAATACCAGGACTACATCTAAAACTGATTCTTTAGTGTTCTGTCTTCAGATACATTAAACACATTAAACCTTTATTGGGCAAGTGACTATTTTTGGTCATTTCCGTACACATTACAAGACAGTGAGTCAACAGTCTCAGGTCCAACGTGGTCTCCAGGGTCTGTAAGATCCACCTCTGCATGGACAGTGAGTGGACCTGCTTTGTTCGGTACCATGAAGTAATGGTACTAATGTAAGGAATGATGTTCAAAGGGATCATGTGGATGTGGACAGGGGTCTGGACCAGCACTTATGGTGGTCTAATGTTAGAAAAGTGACGTTCTAATGTTCTAAAATACATGTTCCTTTCACCTTACAAGTGTTTTTCTTGTATTTCTATTATATACTTCTTGGATTATCTATCTATCTATCTATCTATCTATCTATCTATCTATCTATCTATCTATCTATCTATCTATCTATCTATCTATCTATCTATCTATCTATCTATCTATCGCCACTTATGGGCAAGGCAACAAGTATGGTCACTTCACTAAACCTTGATTTTCTACATGACAATTATTTTATTTTTTTTACATTTCACAAAATAAAGTCTTTTTATGTCCTCCAATAACACACTAGGGTTGAAATTTTTAATTTCAGAGTATTTCTACAAGTGCCCTATAAAGGGTTAAAATGCTTTTACCAGTTTAACCAACTATGGAACCAAATATGGTAACTTCACTTACCTTGACTTTCTACATAACATTAAAAAAATTTTTCAAAAAAGGAATAAAGTCTTGTTATGCTCTCCAGTAACACATTAAGGATGAAAATTTGAATTTCAAAGTATTTCTATGAGTGAACTATAAAGGGTTAATCTGAGGTTTTATGAACATCGATGCAATCAGTGAATTAAATATAGGAAAATGCATGATTTTCACTGAAAAAAATGCAAAATACAGTCGATAATACAACAATAAATGGCGATAAATCACTTAATAAAAGGTTAAATAGAGAGAAAAATTAATTTGAGAACTGCCATAAAAGTAGTTCTGGATCTTTATGGGTTAATTGACTTCATACAGTGATGACGCTAGTTGGTAATAATAGAGGTTAATAACCCATTTAAGACCCACTGCTACTTTTGTGGCAGTTCCAAAGTATTTTTTCCTCTATGTTTGACTTTTCTTCAGTGTTTTATCACAATTTATTATAATGTTATCCCCTGTATTTTGTGTTTTTTCAGTGTAAAATACATATTTTCCTATATTTAGTTCACTTATCATGTAGATGTTCATAAAAGTTCAAATTAAAGTTGAGGGTTATTATATCAGAAACAGAGAAAACTCAAGAAAAAGTGACTTTTTCCAGTAAAATCTGTCAATAACTGAACATAAACCCAGTGTGTCCATCCTCTGTCATTGATCAAACTCAAGTACAGTATTTGAATAATTATTATAACTAACTCATAAAGACCCAGTGTTACTTTTGTGGCAGTTCCCACATGAATTTTTCTCTCTATTTCACCTTTCTAAAGTGATTTATCACCTTTTTTTTTTTTTTTTTTTTTTTTTTTTTTTTAATATTACCCTCTGTATTTTGTAATTTTCACTGTAAATCATGAATTTTCCTCTTTTTTTAATCTGATATGACCCAATTGGATGTTCAGAGGCTCCGTAGTCAACATGGAAACACCGTCATCTTCTACAACATTGATTCACCAGTAAAACCCATGGAGTTGGATCACTGACAGTGGATGGAATCACAATAAAATCTAATAACAATCAACTTTAATCTGAGCTTTTATGAACATCTATATGATGAGTAAGTTAATTACTGAAAAATACCTGATTTTCACTGAAAAAATGCAAAACACGGAGGAATATTCTGTAATAAATGGTGATATATCCCTTAAGAAATGTTAAATATACTGAAAAAAACATTTGGGAACAGCCACAAAAGTAACACTGGGTCTTTATGGGTTAGACCAGTGGTTCCCAACCTATTTTGGCTCATGACCCCATTTTAACATCACAAATTTCTGGCGATCCCAGACATTCAAAACGGAGACTTGTTTTTTTTTGTTGCTAAAATTAATTTGTTTTTGATCATGTAATAGTTTACTATACTATGTTGCAAATAAGCATTAATTTTAGACGACATTTAGTCTATATAATGTATATTATTATGGACGGAGGCAGAAAAGCCAGGTGTAGATTACTGCACAAAGTGAGAATTTGATTTTCCTTGGTCAGGATATGTACAGTCAGTCCAGCTTGGATTTACAAGGCTGACAATTAATACTGAACAAACAAGAACTCAAACTATGAATTATGAAAGAGCTGCAGCATCTGAAACCGACCACAATGAACATTTGAAAGATAAACAGAACCACAGTGCTTCAGTTTCAGCTTCACAGTTTGTCATGTCTGTTATGGATTGGGATTGTCTCTGTCAACTCACCATATATTTTTTATTAGTAAGTTTTTTTTAATTTTTTATCAGTTACTAGAAATTTCAAGTGATCCCACTTGAGGTCCCGACCCCAAGGTTGAAAAACACTGGATTAATGGATCAACAGGTATCAATGTTGTAGAAGATGACGGTGTTTCTATGTTCACTACGGAGCCTCTGGACATCCAATATCTGATGACCATGAAAAGATGACCAACAGTATTTTACACCAATTTACATGTATTGATTGAAAAATTACACTAAGATATTACCAATCAGTGGTGTCAAAATCAGTTTAATTCAGGTTCCACATACAGACCAATTAGATTTCAAGTGGGTCAGAACCAGTAAAATATTATCAGAATAACCTATAATGACAACCCCAAATTTTCCCTTTGTTTTTTTGGTGTAAAAAAGTAAAATTACATGAAAATATTTACATTACCAAACTATACTTTTACAAAAAACGTGAATTACCTGAACAAATATGAACAAATGGAAATGTCTTAAGAAAAGTTAATGCAATTTTACCAATATTCTGTCTGATACTAAATGTTTTGTGTGATTGTAACGCACATGTGTAAATGATAAACTGATAAACCAAGGCAGAATATTGTTAAAATTGCACTTGTTTTTCTTAAGACAATTCAAGTTGTTCATGTTATTCAGATTTTTAACCCTCTGGTATCCGGGTGCGCCTTTTAGGCACACTTTGCACTTCATGTTAAAAAACTTCATATTATTTTTCCCAATTTAAATAAGGTTAGAATTCAAAAGTTGTTCATTTTTGCATGATCTTTAAAATTCTGGCCACCAACTAAAATTTGCACATTGTAAACAAAAGAAAATTACAAGACTAGCATCTGTCTCCCAAGTGTGCCTAAAACGCACTATTTCTTCCATTTGATATGTATGATTAGGGCTGACCTGGATTTACGAAAATAAAATCAAATTAGAGCAGAAAAATAAATCAATATATAATATTTAATGGTATGATTTATAGGTGTGCCTTTTTGGCACACTTGGTGACAGATGCTAGTATTTTTGAACCTAGCACCAAAAATAATAATGCAAATTAACCAATGTTGGAGTTAATCATTGACATATGCCAGGATGCAAAAATCAAATATGTGATCCACTTTTTGTGTAGAATATTGAAAAAAAATTGTTTGTGTTTTTTGCATCAAAAAATGGTTTGTTTACATTACAAACATGGCATTTAAAGGGTTAAAAAATGTGACAGTTATTGAGTATTTGGTATTTTTATTTACGGCTCAAGTTGATGAAATAGAAAAAAAGTGTAAAAGAATTAAAAACAAACTGTATGAAAATTTTTTGACATTATTCCACAAATGTGCCAAAATGGCACACTTGGTGCTTAGTAAGGACCTTGGTGGACGGGATACCAGGGGGTTAAGGAAAGTTTGTAGATGTAAACCTGATCATAATATAATTAGTCTTTTTTCACTGTTATTCTTTTACTGGTCCAGCCCACCGCAGATCATCCTGGGGTGACAGTGTCCCCTGAACTAAACTGAGTTTGCCAGCCCTGGTTTCCCTCAGTGGATGTTTGGGTCTTTATTGGTTCATTTGGACTCCATAAACAGTTACAGTCAGTGTTTGTGTAGATGTTCAGTCCAGTACCTTCATTCTCGTAGATCCTCTGGAGGATGTCATCCATGTCCGGCCGGTTGTCCGGGGAAACGGCCAGTGAGTTGAAGTTAAAGTCCGTCATCAGGTGATAGATCCCCTCCAGAGTGAAGTAACAGTTCCGCTCTTGCGCGTCGTCCTCGTACAGCAGCAGGGCTCTTTTCCAGGTGAAATGCTCGAAAATCGCCGTGAAGGTTTCTGCCATTTTCACGTAGGAAGGTGCGATGCGGGTCAGGTGGGAGTACTCGGTGCTCTTGTCGCTGAAGCCGGCGGCCAGAGCACCTGCTGAGATCACCGGGATGTTCCAGTGGGACGCCAAACGCACCGTGGACGCAGCCTCGTACTCGCACACCGGACCCAGGATCAGGTCCGGTTTTTGCCCACACCTGTCCACTAAGGTCAGGAAGGCATTATTCACGCAGTCTGAGTTCTCAAACTGGATGTTGAAGTGGAAGCCGGAGTACTGTCCTCCTTCCGCCTTCAGCCTCTGCTGTGCGTAAAGGATCGCCGGTGCCACTCTGGTATGTGAAAAAAGGTAGGAGTTATTTTTTGGCAGGAACACCAACACCTCTATGTCCTCGGTGATAGTGTTTGTCATAACGGGACTGAAGAAGAGCATCCAAAAGTACAGACACAGTGCGCTCTCACACGGCATCATGCGTCTTTAAAGTCCCAAACAGTGTGCGGATGTTCTTCAAATGTGGCTTTCCCCAAGTTGGCTCCACCTGGCAGTGCACATGTAGCCGCAAAAAAAACACTACAGCCCTCCGCCGTGCGTAATTGGCGCACTGATAACTCTACTGAATTTACCTTTTTTAAAAAAAACCCCAGCCTATCTGCCTGAATATGGGTTTTATTTGGCTGGGAAAGTTCCTCCGCAGGCCCCTGAATCTGCTCTGAATATTCTCTCCACAGTTGACTGGGTCTGAGTCGGAGGTTTGTCTGGGCTCCGCCAGCTTCCACCACACACACGCTGGCTCTGGCCTGGAGTTTTGAAGCATCTTTTCAGGATTATTCCTGCGTCATCGGAGCGCTGCCCACCTCCTTCTTAAAGCTACACGCAGCAGCAGAGCTCACAATGAACCACTTCAACACACCCAGGTCCTGTTGAGAGGAGGGGGCTGTGGTTGACCAGCACACACACACACACACACACACACACACACACACACACACACACACACACACACACACACACACACACACACACACACACACACAGGTTCCACAACCTTCTGTCACCTCACCATTCCCACCATGTCTGGATTTTTTTTTTTTTTTTTTTTTTTTTAGGGATGTCCGATATTGGCTTTTTTGCCAAAAACCGATATGCCGATATTGTCCAATGCTTAATTCCCAATTCCGATATCTACCGATACCACTGCCGATATATGTGGGATATTAAACTAATTTTAGGTAACATCACATATCTCCTGTCATGGAATTAACACATCATGCCTAATTTTATTGTGATGTCCCATTGGATGCATTCTCCAATGCAACAAGGCTTTCAAAATGTAAACACTGTCTGTGCAAAGAATACATACTTCAACTTAAGTTGTGGAAAAAAATGCCATATTTATTTATTTTCTCTCCCTCCCTCCATGAGTCTATTACAGTGTGGCAACTCTACTGTACAATTTTGAAAACTGCACATTTCTCTCAGCTACAAACAATGCTTCATTTACGTGTCGGTAAATGCTGGCAAAATCAAGGCATTATTTTATCGGTTTTAATGATAGACAAAAAACCCGATAACGATATTCACCGATATTACATTTTTATGCCAATATCAGGCCAATATTATCGGACATCCCTATTTTTTTATTATTATTATTATTTTTTAAGAACAGATTAATTCAATTTTCATTTTTTCAAAACAACACAAAACAAAACAGCTCAGCACCACAGTCAAAACTGAAACAGATTCATAGTCAGCATGGAGTCAGATACTCATCACATTCATATCTATACAATACAACAAAAAGTTCATTCCAGAGCAGATGAAAGCTCCAGACAGACTTGAGGACACATTTCCCTCAGTATAGTCCAGGAAGGGTTTCCAAATGTGATTGAATATGTCGATCCTATCTAATTCCAATACTGGTGGACGCCTATAAAGGTTCCAGTAACAAAAACATCACTGGTAAAATTTATACAGCTTTGAATTCAAAAGACAATGAGATATATTTTCACGCAAAAAATCAATGGGAGCGGGACCTGCATGAGGAAATACCAAATGAGATCTGGTCAGAGGGGTTGAAATCTCAAAACTGTACTACAAACTCATTATCATGGAGGGATTTTTGTTGGAAATGTCTGGTCTGTTTCTTTATTACACCTGCACGAAAATCACATTTTTCTGGAGTTCATTTTTCCTGCTGGAGGGAGTACGGTTCACTGGAGGCAGATCAAGCACATGTATTCTGCTCCTGTCCTGGTATTGTTGGCTTTTGGGGAGAGATGATTATGTTGATCTATTCAATTTTTGGTGTTCATTTTGATATGTCATTGGCTACTTTGTTTTTTAGCATTCCCTCAGAGGAATTACAGGAAAGTGACATATATTTATTTAGAATACTGCTTGCTGCAGGCAAAAAAGCCGTCACCAAATACTGGCTTAAAAAGGACCCTCCCTCAATTTCCTTGGTGATAAAAACTGTCAACCAAATCCATTTAATGGAAATGATGACATACAAGCTCCACCTACAACAGCATAAGGGTGGAAAAAATGGGAAAAAATGGGACTTTTTCATTAATCCTTTCATGCACACTGGTCACTCCAGTGGACAGCTGTTCAAAAGTGTTCTCTTGTATATTCATGGATTTTGTTTTAGTTTCATATCAGCCAACACAGTGGACACTTATGCATTATCCCATACACTGTAATTCATACCATTACTGTAACTTTGCTGTTCTAGATAAACCTGATCTGCAGTAAGATGTTTGAGAGTAAAAAAAAACTGTTTATTGTTATTAGACTGTAATTAACAGGGTTTTGTTTTTTGCATATTATCTCCATGCAAGTATGTTAAAATGTGAGAAAACATCAGATTAGCAGCATTAAAAATGTTTTATTTCATAGTTTTCACACAGTGTATCAGTAAATACAAGTTTCTTTGGTTCTAAAACTAAACGCATGGTGTCCAGCTTAGTGGACATTTTTGTAACTCCATAAAAAATAGGCTAAAAAAAATCAATAGAATTGTTATTTTTATGCCTAAAGAGGGATAAAAACACTCAGGAAAAAAAAAATCTTGATAAGGTTCTCATAATTCATGCAAGAAAGGGTTAAATCTGTGGACAGTAAACAGTACGTAAATGTCTGAATGTACCTGTGACCTGTGACTGTGTTTCTGTTTGTTTTGTATTTTATATTAAAACAAGAAAAAATGAAGTACAAAAAAAAAAAGAAAAAAAGAATATGTCGTTCCTAGAGTGCGTCAGGCATGTCAAAAAGTCAAGCGGAATGTGCTTCAGTTTCAGCTTCCTCCATCCAGAAATAGAAGGGGGTTTATCAGAAGTCCAGTGTGGTAGTATGTTCTTTCAGGCACAAAAAGTTAAAATATTATCTAGTTTCCTATTATGTTTGTTACTGATACAACTATTTGGTAAGCCAAGGAGAAGAGATAGAGGGTCAGAATCAATGTGGGTGTTGAGAATTTTTCTAATTTCAAGTAGGACAGACTCCCAGTATGCCTGAGTGTTGGGGCATGACCAGAGACAATGTGTGTGTGAGGCTGCCTTCATACATTCTACATTTGAGACACTGTGGAGAAGAACCCGGTTTAAATTTAGATCTACGGTTTGGCGCCAAGTGGGCTCCATGTAGCAGTTTAAGTTGTAAAGGCCAAGAACGATTGCAGATAGTAATTTTTTTGGCCGCATTCCAAAGTTCCCTCCACATGTCCTCTGTGATATCAATATCCACACACACACACACACACACACACACACACACACACACACACACACGCACACACACACACACCCTCACACACACACACACACGCACACACACACACACACACACACACACACACACACACACACACACACACGCACACACACACACCCTCACACACACACACACACCCTCACACACACACACACACACACGCACACACACACACACACACACACACAGGTTCCACAGCCTTCTGTCACCTCACCATTCCCACCGTGTCTGGGTTTTTAATTTAATATCATCATCATTAAGGCCCAGTACAACAGAGACGCATGAAACAGGAGCATGGGCTCTACACAGCAGCATATTACTACAGCTGCATCAATTAATTGATCCATTTTTTTTTTTTTTTTGATTTGATTAAATTAAATAATTTATTTGAATAGGCTAGAGAAAAAAAGTAAAGATGTGAAACAGACATGTATGAAAAGGACAAACATCTTGTCCTTTATTCCAGAACCAACTGAAACAACAACAACCACAAAAAGTATGAGGGACGACTGAAAAGTTTTGAGCCCAACATGGAAACGATTAAGACATGCAGACCAAATCTGGTCCATGAAATCTTTCACATATCTTAAATCCACTAAACTTCTTGGTCATAGCAATCTTTTTCCCTGTTTTACAGGTCCCTGAACTTTCTGTATCGTGTTTCCTGAAAAATGGACAAACTTGAGTATGGGGCTGATGTGTGACTCTGGATGAGACTTGGCTCCATCACTATCAGCCTGAGACCAAGGAACAGTCCAAACAACGGAAACATCCCATGTCACCAACCCCAAAGAGGGCAGAGGTCGTATACGTACTTGATGACAGCCCCATACTCAAGTTTGTCCAGTTTCCCGGAAACACTTGATACAGAAAGTTCAGGGACCTGTAAAAAAAGGAAAAAGATCACTATGACCAAGAAGTTTAGTGGATTTAAGATATGTGAAAGATTTCATGGATCAGATTTGGTCTGCATGTCTTAATACTTTCCATGTTAGGCTCAAAACTTTTCAGTCACCCCTTGTATATAAAGTGTATGATATATTTTGGTATATTTTGGTATCTATCTATCTATCTATCTATCTATCTATCTATCTATCTATCTATCTATCTATCTATCTATCTATCTATCTATCTATCTATCTATCTATCTATCTATCTATCTATCTATCTATCTATCTATCTATCTATCTATCTATCTATCTATCTATCCAGCTGCATTATGGCCACAGCAGCAGTAAACACAGACACATCTTCATTGCCTCTTGTTACTGCAGTTGCGTGGAACTCTGCTTCCCACAATGCGCGTTGCAACAAATTTCCGAAAATGCCCGAGTGACCTACCGGCTCTGTTTATAAACAAATGGATTGTTTATGGTGGAGTACACTTCCAAACTGTTCACTGTGAGGGAAGATACTCAGATGCATAATCATGGAAAGACTTTTAGGCTATGACTCAGGTTTTACAGATTTGATGAAAAATTGGTGACGAAACTCATATGCAGCTTTAAGATAAGATTAGATGGTAAAATAAGATAAGACTTTATTTATGCCACTGTGGGCAAATTTCACCGTTCACAGCAGCAACATACAACAAGCAAATGCAGAGAAAAAGACAGGTAGAAAAACCACAAAGAAGTGAAAAGTGAAATATAGAGAGAAATAATACATTTGGTATTTATATAAATAATTATACAAATATAGAACTACAATTAAAGTTAAACATTCAAGTGAATAAAACCTAGCTGTTTGGACAATGTTAAAGCTGTGGTCCTTGACTGGTTTTGTGATTATTGAGCAAAAATTCCACACATACTTTTCATCTTATCAAGTGACCTGAGAGGAAACACAAGTTCCCACTGACTGTAGAAAGCCTTCTCCGTCTAATTCCAGATGTTTTCACACCCCTAGCAGGTTAAATACCCAACTGACAGCTATAATTACAGACCCCTGATCAGATTCAGTCAGACACGACCCTACTGCTCCAAACACAAGACTCCAAAGGGCTGCACTTCACGGCATCTCATTTATTATTTCAGAGTCAGAATACTTTATTAATCTGAGGGGAAATTATTGTGTGTTAGAGTTAGAAAATAATATATATATGAAAAAAAATATCCACATATATACGTGGCTCTAAATATACATATATATATATATATATATATATATATATATATATATATATATACAGGGTGGGGAAGCAAAATTTACAATATTTTGAGGCAGGGATTGAAAGACAGTGTATGACCAATTAGTTTATTGAAAGTCATGAGAATTTATTTGCCACAAGAAAATTTACATAATAGAAAATGTTTTTATTCTATGTGTCCTCCTTCTTTCTCAATAACTGCCTTCACACGCTTCCTGAAACTTGCGCAAGTGTTCCTCAAATATTCGGGTGACAACTTCTCCCATTCTTCTTTAATAGTATCTTCCAGACTTTCTCGTAATAGTTTTGCTCATAGTCATTCTCTTCTTTCCATTATAAACAGTCTTTATGGACACTCCAACTATTTTTGAAATCTCCTTTGGTGTGACGAGTGCATTCAGCAAATCACACACTCTTTGACGTTTGCTTTCCTGATTACTCATATGGGCAAAAGTTTCTGAAAAGGTATGGATAATAGTGTTAGGTATGACTATGACATCAATATATGTTTGGTTTCAAAACAATTGACGTAGTGCCTGCTGAGAAAAAACAACTAAATGTTCATTGTAAATTTTGCTTCCCCGCCCTGTATACATATATATATATATGTATACACACACACACACACACACACACACACGCACACACACACACACACACACACACACACGCCTACACACACACACCTACACACACACACACACACACACACACACACACACACACACCAAATATACATATTAAACACTTTATTAAATACAGTTACAAGAGCAATTTGTATAATATGTACTGGACAAAATCATTGATGTGATAATTAAAAGAAATGTAGATATGCGTGCAAAAATCTTGTTGTGTGTAATTCTAATTATAGAGTTATTTACCTTTTATATGTAGTCTTTAGATCTGCAGAGGAAAGGGTGTATTTTCAAATTCTGGCATTTTCTGTCATTAGTAAAACCTCTTTAAATGTTCAATAGTGTTTAACTATTACTTTTAAGTAGTGAACTTGGAAACACCGTCATCTTCTACAACATTGATTCACCAGTAAAACCCATGGAGTTGGATCAGTGACAATAGATGGAATCACTTGATATGATATATTTTGTTGAAAAAGTCACTTTTTTCTCATTTTTTCTGGTTTGATCCAATAAGCTTTTATAAACTTCTACATGATCAGTGAATTAAACATAGGAAAATACATGATTTACACCGAAAAATACAAATTGTCAAGTATAGTATCAGAATAAATGCTGATAAATCACTTGGCAAAAACTCTTTAAGGGTTAAACTTTATGAGCTACTTCAGATAAATACAGGTTGTCAGGGATTTATGGATGTCACTGATCTGTGTGAAGTGTTTTCTGTGTTTTTCCTGACAGTTCCATGGATGGTGGACTCTGTAGGTGTGATTTGTGAACACATGCTTGTCTCTTTGTGTGTCAGCTCTGCTAATGGATGGCTTCGTTTTCTTTTTATGGTCACTACACGTCTGCTTGAAGGTAAATAATTCATTTAGTCTGACAGATGGGTCTGGTACTACTCCTGTTCACACTGACCTCCACCTGGACATATTTGAACTCATCCAGTCACTACAGTTTCTCAGACCAGGGGCCGTACGATGATAAGAAGCATTAAGTTTTGTCTATTTGGGAACTTTTACCAATCCTACCTGAGGAAGAGGAGCCTTAGAAAACCACATGAACTGGCCTTCAATTCACTCAATGAATTCACTTAATGAATTCACTTAACCTTTTTGGTCATTTCTGCATACATTATAAGACAGTGACAGTAACAGTTCCAGTAAGGACAGTGAGTCAACAATCTCAGGTCCAATGTGGTCTCCAGGGTCTGTAAGGTCCACCTCTGCATGAACAGTGAGTGGACCTGCTTCGTTCGGTACCATGAAGTAATGGTACTAATGTAAGGAATGATGTTCAAAGGGATCATGTGGATGTGGACAGGGGTCTGGATCAGCACTGATGTTGGTCTAATGTTAGAAAAGTGATGTTCTAATGTTCTAAAATACATGTTCCTTTCACCTTACATGTGTTTTCTTGTATTTTTTTCCCCCACTCATTGGTAAGGAACCAAATATAGTAACTTCATTAACCTTAATTTTCCACATAACAATAAAAAATTGTGAAAAATGTCACAAAAGTAATAGATAGATAGATAGATAGATATCATGACTCATGCTAAAATAACATTCATCCATTCACCTCACAGATGCTGATTAGACAGTATGATTATCACACAGGTGTACCTTAGGCTGGCCACAATAAAAGGCCACTCTAAAATGTGCAGTTTTATCACACAGCACAATGACACAGATGTCGCAAGTTTTGTGGGAGCGTGCAATTGGCATGCTGACTGCAGGAATTTCCACCACACTGCAAAAATCTAAATCTTACCAAGAGTATTTTTCTCATTTCTAGTCCAAATATCTCAACACGCATAAAATAAGACAGAATCACCTAAAGAGTAACTTTTCAGTGAGATATAAAAACTCGATTTTTGCAGTGCAGAGCTGTTGTTTGAATGTTCATTTCTCTACCATAAACCGTCTCCAAAGGTGTTTCATAAAATTTGGCAGCGCATCCAACTGCTCTCACAACTGCAAACCACGTGGAACCACACCAGCCCATGATGCTGTCTGATCAGCATCTTAATATGCTATACCTGTGAGGGGGATGGATTATGTCGGCAAAGGAGAAGCGCTCATTAACAAAGATTGAGACAGATTTGTGAACCATATTTAAGAGAAACAGGCCTTTTGTGAACATAGAAAAAGTCTTAGATTCTTTGAGTTCAGCTCATGAAGAATGGAGCAAAAATAGTGTTGCGTTTATATTATTCTTCAGTGTTTTTAGGGTGTTTTGAAGTCTCACTTTTTGTCTCTAACCCAATGTTCTTCCTCTCCCCTATATCATTCATTACAATTATTTGCACATTTACAATTATGCAGATTAGGTGATGATGTCACTCAGCAACTTATAACGACTTTTAAGACAAGCAAGTGTTCAGAGAACGCAAACCTCCGCCAAGCACCCCGAACGGTGGGCCTGTATGGATCGACTATTTCTTTTTAAACTATGGATGTGCAAAACAAATTTCATAATGATATCTCACAAATTGCATTTTTTATGATTTTTTGAAAATGGTGCATAAAAAATAAAAAAAGTCAACAAAGCGTAACGGAAGAGAAATGGAGCGGAAAAATATTTTGTACGAAGTTGAAGCTTGGTACCAGTCATGTGTACGTCAACTTATGTTAAATTCCAATTAATATGTGTTGAGTTATAATGAAAAATGTGTCGTAAATGGGATTTTCAATGTTAAATTGAAATGTCCACAGAGTCCACATTCCACAGTGGATGTGGACAATTTTGTGCCAGATACAAGATATTGTTCTAAGCTACGGGTGTTTCAAATTGGAGGCTAATCGGAGTCATTTTGAATTTTTTTTATGAATTTTTGAATATTGCTCAATGATGAGAGACAGGAAAATTGTAGATTTTGTGACATTGCTGTGACCTTGAACTTTGGCCTACTTGGCCCAAAATTTAATGGGCTGGTCCCCGGGCCTAGGCCTATCTGTGGGGACAATTTGGTAAAGATGGTTGGAATAGTTTTCCCGTAAAGTTGCTGACAAAAAAACAAACAAACAAACAAACAAAGCAAAGTGATCACAATAGCTCCTAGCGGAGGTAACAATAGATAGTTTTGGAAACACTGTTTGTAGCTCTGATTGGTTGTAGGTCTGTCCAACTCCATCCAGATGTTTGTTTGCTTTAATTGCTTTCATCATAGACATTCAGGAAAGGTAAAAAGCTGTAAAGTGTTGTAATCAGTGTGATGTAATAGAAACGCCTTCATTTATTAACAGATTTGTAATATTTAGTGAACATTTTATTTTTAATAAGCATTACTGGTTTAGTAAAAAACCTACATTATACTGCATGTGTATTATACGTATCTATCTATACCAGGGGTGTCAAACTCATTTTCTTCCGGGGGCCACATTCAGCCCAATTTAATGTGAAGTGGGCCGGACCAGCACAATAATAGCATGATAACCAATAAATAATGACAACTCCAAATTGTTTTAGCGCAAAAAAATAACATTCAGTTTTGCCAATATTAACATTTACAAACAATCCAAACAAAAAGGATGTAAATAACCTGAAAAAAATGAAATTTGTTAAGAAATGTGATCACAATTTTATCAATATTTTGCCTCGACTTATCATTTATACATGTGCATTATGGATCTGATCTACAAAGACACAAAGCATTCAGTAACAGGCAGAATATTGTTAAAATTGCACTTAATTTACTTCAGACATTTCAGGTTATTCAAATTTTATTGTTAAAGGATAGTTTGTTAATGTAAACATTTTCATAATTTAATGTTTTTTGCACTAAATCAAAGAGAAAAATTGGTGTTGTCATTATTTATAGGTTATTATGATAGTATTTTTGAGTTTGATGCCCTAACTTGAACTTTGCAAATTCATCCCACAGGCTGGATTGGAACCTTTGGCGGGCCATATTTGGCCCCCAGGCCGCATGTTTGACACCTGTGATCTATACTCTGTTTCAGTATAAATGGTATTTAAAAAAGCCCCAGGAACATTTCACTAAATAATCCCCACATACTGTTATTTGCCAAGGACAAACAACAAACTGACCATGGAAACAGGTGTCTTTGTTCTCTGTGCATCTGCTGCAGGGCTGGAATGTTGGGCACAAATTTATGAGTTGTTCCTGGTTTAATGTAAACTTGAACCAGTTATACTGAGGAACTTAAACACATCCGAGGCTTGAGTTTGACCGTCCTTTATCTGGTGGAGCTCCTTCCATGCTCTAAATGTAGATTCTAAATGTAGAACACCGCTTGAAATTGTACTAGAATTGTTATCGTGTGACTGAACTCATCACCTTATGACACTATGATGAGCTTTCAGCCGTGAGAACGTTTTAAGTGTAGAAGTTACATGCACAGACGACACTGTTTTTAAGGTTGTTTACTGTGATAAAGTATTTACATTTTGTGTTCAGTTAAAGCATGTTTTAGAATTTTACCAGTCCATCATGTGGTTAATGCACAGAGGGAAGCAGCATCATTTAACCCTTTATCGGGTAAGTGACCATTATTGGTCATTTTCGCATACATTACAAGACAATGACAACAGTTCCAATGAGTCAACAATCTGTGGTCCAATGTGGTCTCCAGGGTCTGTAAGGTCCACCTCTGCATGAACAGTGAGTGGACCTGCTTTGTTAGGTACCATGAAGTAATGGTACTAATGTAAGGAATGATGTTCAAAGGGAGAATGTGGCTGTGGACAGGGGTCTGGATCAGCACTTATGGTGGTCTAATGTCCTAAAATACATCTTTTCACCTTACATGTGTATATCTTGTATTTCTAGTATATATTTCTTGGATTTTTTTTTTTTTTTGCCATGTATGGGCAAGGAACCAAATATGGTAACTTCATTGACCTTCATTTTCTACATGACGATACAAATTTTTTAAAAAAAATTCACAAAATAATGTTTTGTTATGTCCTCCAATAACACACTATGGTTGAAATTTTGAATTTCAGAGTATTTCTATGAGTGAACTATAAAGGGTTAAAATGCTTTTACCAGTTTAATTTGGTTTCTGACCCAGTTCTGCTTTGACAGCACTGTCACTACATAAAGCTGTTAAACCTCATTTATTATTACTCCGTCCCCAAAGGGGAGGCAAGGGGTATTGCTTTTGCTTCGGTTTGGTTCGTTTCTTTGTTTGTTTACACTTTAGCAGCAAAACTGTTGGTTGAATTCAAACCAGATTGGGTTTATAGATTGCCAGTGACTCAGAATAGATGTGATTACATTTTGGGAAAAGTAGGTCAAAGTTAAATTTTTTTATGAATTTTTTAATCTTCTTTTTCCCCATTTACTTATAATGAGTGAAATTTGTCTATGATGACATCAGCACATGCATAGACATGATGACATCAGCTGGATCGATGCCAAAATAAACTACAATACATGCAAGGGGTGGGGTTTGTTATGCCTGGCACCACTTGTTTCTTCTGATCTGAATACAAATCACATTTTGATGATTGAAGTTTGAAAATTTTTACAATAGCTTCTGTGGAAATTCAAAACATTTTATGAGTACAAGGAAGAAACAGCAAATAGAGAAAAGATGGTAACTAGGATCATTCTAATCTTACATTAGTCTTCAAGGGTTCAACCATTGTAATAATTGATTAATGTAAACTGAAATATTGTTAACCTCATAGCATAATTGCCTATTTAATTACCCAAGTCATATTTTTGGCCACATGGTGATATTTGTATAAAATTAATCAGGAATGTTAAGAAAGTAAAGTTACACAGATATCAGAATTTGGCCAAAAATATGACTCAGGTAATTATGTTATGAGGCTAACGATATGTCACAATTATGAAAAAGTGAGAAACACTTTGAAACGTTGGATTCAAATTGTGACAAATGGTGAAATGATATGAAAGAATAGCACAACTACAACAGGTGATCACTCTTGTACCATACTGAGTTTATTTAAAAATATCAACAACGGAAAAATGCATTTTTGTCCCTTAAATTTTTTCCAGAATTTTTCCAGTACATGTACTATAAACACACAGCATCTACCATAAAAAACAAGCGTTGGGTAGTGGTGTTTCCCCCACCTCCAGCTCTGAATAAGTTCAACCATCAGTACAAAACATACAAAATTTCAAATTAAATCCATTAGAAAATGTATGAAACATGGAATTCTATTTCACATCATCTCTTCTATTGCACAGCCATGTTCTGCCATGGAAGTCTGCTTCATGATCTTTAATGTGTGTTTTCTTCTTGTCTACGTTGAGGGCCTGGGTTTGCAGATGAGGAGGTGGACGGGGCCTTCATCAGCGGCTTTGATGATTTTCCAGGCGTCGTGGTGCATGAGGCCGTCCAGAGAGCAGCCGTTTATGGACAGGACCTCATCACCAACGTCAATGAGCTTTGACAGGTCTGCAGCACCTCCTGCAAAAAAAACAAACAAAAAAAAAAACAAAAAAAAAAAAACAGAGGTAGAGTTAAAAAAAAAATGGATTTGGAAAATGTTCAAACTGTTCTATAAATAAAGTGGAAAAAAAAGGATTTGGAAAATGTTCAAAATGTTGTATAACTAAAGTAAAAAAAAAAAAAAAAAGGATTTGGAAAATGTTCAAACTGTCCTATAAATAAAGTAAAAAAAAAAAAAAAAGGATTTGGAAAATGTTCAAAATGTTGTATAAATAAAGTAAAAAAAAAAGCATTTGGAAACTCCATTTTAATATTTTTCCTTTATGAAAAATGAAGGAAGGTAGACGAGTGAAGTGTTTGCTTCCACAGTAAAAGTACTACGGAACAATTGTGAACTGATGTTGCACATATACAATGTTTTTTTTCCCTCAATAAAGGGATTAACCCATAAAGGCCCAGTGCTACTTTTATGACAGTTCCCAAATTATTGTTTCTCTCTATTTAACCTTTCTTAAATGATTTCTCACCATTCATTATAATAGTATCCTCTGTATTTTGCATTTTTTTCCCCGTGAAAATCATGTATTTTCCTATTTTTAATTCACTGATCTTGTAAAAGTTCATAAAAACTCAGATTAAAGTTGAGGGTTATTATATCAGAAACAGAGAAAACTGAAGAAAAAGTGACTTTTTTTTTTAAGCAAAGATATCAATCAAACCACTGTCATTTATCAAAATCCATGGGTTTTACTGGTGAATCAATGTTGTAGAAGATAACGGCATTTCCACGGTAACTACGAAGCCTCTGAACGTCCAAATGGGTCATATCTGATGACCATGAAAAAATGACAAACTGTATTTTACATCAATTTTTTTACATGTATTTATAGGATTAGTGGATCAACAGATATTGAACATTTTTCATCAGTAGATGATTTTGTTCAATGGTGGATTGGTCTTTATGGGTTAATTTTTTTTTTTTTTTTTTTTAAAGTACTAATATTCACAAAAAATACTCTGATACAAGTAAAAGTTTCTCATGTGAGATCAAACTAAATGCTAAAGAATGTTTTATTAAGTAGTCATTATATTTTATTATTCTATATAATGTTTTTGGATTCATATGACTAACACTAAATAATGATAAAACTATTCAATTTTTTAATGAAATTAACTAACCTGCATTAAATTAGTTGGACTAATTGTCATCTAATTTCACATTAGAGATAAAGCCAAGAAACAGTAACATTACTGGTTATTTTCTGATTGTTTCAAAGCGACTGTGTTTTAAATTATAAATAAACATACTCACACTTTTGTACAGACAGTGAATGTGAGATTCATCATGTTCATCAGGGGATTATTCAGTGGTGTAGGTGGTCTCACAGACACATGTACAAAATATTAAAACAGGGTTCCTACAGGTTTCTACAAGTTAAATTTAAGACTTTTAAAGACCTTTTTAAGACGACTTAGAACAGAATTTAATGCTCATTTCACAGCCATACTGGTAAAAATTCGTGCCCCCTAGAATTGAGGAAAATATATTTATTTACTCCAACCATTCCAAGTCATTTCTCCCTTGGGGCTGCAAAGGTAGTGATAATTGGTTCCTAATTTCAATATTAATTGTCGGGTGGAACCGAGTCAACTAACGTTACTTTCTTTGTAGCTTGGACATTCGCAGACACATTTAACACAATTGAGCGAACACATTTATGGCAACATAACTTAAGACCTACCATATCAAATTTAATAACTTTTAAAGACTTTTTTAAGTTAATAAATGCAGATTTGTAAACTTAAGACTTCTAAGACTTTCAAGACCCTGCGGGAACCCTTTTAAAAGGTACATTTTATTGCCCTTGGACAAAGAAAAATATGTATTTCTGTTCCCAGTCTTCATGTGAACACTTTTGACTTTTACGTAGGATCAGTGTTCTCATCTAAACTAACATTAGAGACTAAACTGAAGACACACTCAATATTTTATGAATAATTCACTGTTTTATTGTTTCATTTTTTTTTGCTTTTCATTTCTTGAGCTGATGGAAAATTTATTTCCCCCTAGGGATTAAAAAAAGTACTTCATCTGTATCTTGGCCTCACACAGAAAGAAAGCAACGACATACCACTCACTGTAAATGTATGATTAAAGGTCACCTTTAAAGATTCGTTTGACAATAAGAGGTCGGCTTTCGTGGCTTGAGGACTTGCCCCCCTCCAGACTGAAGCCCAGGCCTGCAGAGGTCTTCACAAGCTCCACCGACACAACATTGTCTGGACCTGGTAAAATATATTCAAAATGCATAATAATAGATAGATAACTTTGTTTATTCCACAGTGGGCAATTCTGTTTACAGTCTCCAATACGGTTTGAGTGGATCATAGAACAGTAAACAAAAAACACAGACATCGACATTTAAAACATTCCTCAACATGCAAACACACACACTGTCAGTGGGAGCGGCTTCATGCACTAACTAAGAAATATGTATAAATGTGTGCAGCAGCATACATCATCTCAAGGAAAAGGGAAAAAAAAGTAAATAACATTAAGTAAACAGCCACCCTACAACCCTAACTCACTCTGCAGCTTCATGACAGAGGGAATAAATGAGTTTGATTATCTGTTTGTTCTCCTCTGAGGTGCATAGTATCATCTCCCTGACAGCATTAATGTGAATCTGTCTTTGAGGATGTGGTCTGGTTGGTTTAGGATTCTCCTGGCTTTCTGCACTGCCTGCTTCCTCCATAAAGAATTCAGGTCTTTTAGTTGAACTCCTATAATTTTGGAACAGATTCTTATGACGCTGCTGAGACTGTGGAGGAGGAGGAGAAGAAAAAGAAGAGGAAGATGTCATGTAGATCTGACAAAGGTGAAATGAGGCTGAAGTTTTAAAATTCAAATGTAACTTGTCCTAAACAGTCACAACTTTCTGATGACTGAACCAGTAAATGGGCAACAAAAGGATCTGCATGACTTTGAAAAAGCCAGTGTGGGATGATAGACAACTGGGTCAGAGAATCTCCAAATCTGCAGATGTTGTGGGGTTCCCAGTCTGTAATGGTCACTAGTTACAAAAAGTGGTCCAAGGAAGACCAAGTGGATCAAACCCCTGTGGGAACATTCATTCTTACCACTGCACCTCAGTATGTCATAGCTGACTGATGTATATTCATGTTATTCTAATGTTTACATCAAGGTCAAGGTTACTTTATTTGTACCTGTAGGTAGATTTGTTTGGCAGTCTAGGTGATTGCTTTGGTATTATAACAATACATACGTTGAACATGTAATACAGGTACTTGATCACGCTTACAGACTGAACAAAAAGTGCTCAGTGTTCCACCATTCATCAGTATAGCAGCATGGATAAGTAAAAGAATAAAATGAATAAATAAGATCAAATAAATAAAAACAAGATGCCACAGAACACAATAAAGACCAGAAAAGATAAGAACAATCCGGGATAAAAACCAGGATAATAACATAAAATTTAAAAATTTGAAGTCACAATAATAATAAATAGAGCAAATAAATGGGATAAATAACTAAAATAAGTTAGTAAAGTGCAATGTCACTATTTCTTATTGAGCTCAGTGACGGCGACAGGAACAGAGCTGTTTTTATAACGCTGTGTCCTGCACCTTGGGACTGAAAACCTCCGTCCAGAGGAAAGGAGCTGAAATTCACCTCGTAAAGGATAGAAAATAAAGATAAAAAACACATGAAGTGGATGTCCAAGCCCTGCTTCTGCGAGGGTTAAACTACTTCACCCTAATGTGGATCATAGATGTGAACAGGCCTTACCATCTCCAGCCGCGGAGGTCTTTATATTTGCAGGAACCATCGTCTTTGGATGTCTGTCAGAGACTCGATCCTGGTCTCTCAAAATGACGACCAGGGCTTGATTTGACAGCCTGGCGTGATGGAGGCTGGAAACAGCCTCTCCATGGGTTTTACCCTCCAGAACTGTTCCATTTATGGATAAAATGTGGTCACCTCTCTGAATTGTGCCTTCGAGACTGGCTGCTCCTTTGGTGAAGACTCGATGAACCTGGAAAGACATGAGTTTTACTGTATGTTAGGTCGCCATTTGTATGAAGAAACAAATATGAGGAAAAGCACCAGTTGGAAGAGTATCCAGGCAACACCAAAGAACCTGCCGTAAGTACAGACTGTTAGGTTTAGGACATGTACTTGAATGGAACTAGTGGCCATTGATTACACATTCTGCACTATGTTATAAGCTGTAATTAGTCTCTTTATGGGCGACACGGTGGTGCAGTGGTTAGCACTGTCTCCTCACAGCAAGAAGGGTTCAAAGGGTCCTGGATTTGATTCCCCAGGGGGACCTTTCTGTTTGGAGTTTGCATGTTCTTGCATGTCTATGTGGATTCTCTTTGGGTACTCTGGGTTCCTCCCACCATCCAAAAGACATGCACTAATAGGTCAGCTGGTTAATCTAAACTGCCCATGGGTGGGAATGTGAGCATGATTGGTTGTTTGTGTCTACATGTTGGCCCCGTGATGAACTGGAGACACGTCCAGGGTGAACCCCGCCTTTGCCCATAGGTAACTGGGATAGGCGGCGGTTCAGAAGATGAATGAATGCATAGTCTCTTTATTTAGACACGCCCTCTGCTATAGGTTGATGATCAACCTTTTAGTTCCATCAAAACCACTAACTAGTGTTGAGATGGATCCATTTGTGGGGAAGGATGCCGGTCAGGCCTGGCAGACCCAAACACACAGTGAGGGTGAGGGTCTGCTGGAAAGGTCTGGCACAACCCGTTCAACTCCCACCCTTGGCAGAGCTTCAGCTACATCCCCAGGGACACATGGAGTCCAAATGGACCATGTTCAGCAGATCCGTGTGGTGTCGGGCCAATGATATCTTTGATGTCTTTCATGGTGGCAAACCCCAAGCCCAGTTTTTGCCACCAGCGGTAAAGGGTGCTGTAGAGGAAGGAGTCCTATCAAGCTCGGTTGTAAGTCAGCTGATACAGGTGCTGGCAGACCAAGCAGAAGCTTTGGTAGATGCAGAGGCGCAAATTCGGGCATGGGAGGAGTTTGGTGAGACCACGAAACACTTTAATTTGGCCTCCAGGAAGGAATGTTTGAAGGATCTCCCAAACCCTGTCTTCACAGCTTCTGTGGTGCTAGCAGACGCTTGGAACTCAGAGTCAGGGTTCTACATCACTGAGGCTGAGTTATCTAAGGCCTGAGGTTTCTGAGGGTGCATTCACACCAGTGTAGTCCGCGGGATCAGCTTGATTGGGCAGGGAATGCGGAAAATTTCACACCTTCATTTGGTCTGGTTCACTTTCACACTGCATTTTTGAGAGCGCCAAACTGGGCTGGACAACAACAAGATATTCATACAGACACAAACAGAAATGAGAGTTCTCTGCAAGGCTGCTCGACTCCCTATTAGATATAAGGTGAGGAGTTCAGCCCTTTGGAAGGTGGACAGAGTAGAGCCGCTGAGGTGGACGGACATCTGGACACCTCTTTGGAGAGCTGTTTCAGTTATGTCTGACTAGGAGGAGACCCCGGGGCAGACCCAGGACACACTGCAGGAGTTATATCAGTTGGCTGACCTGGGATATCAGTACGTTATATGATATATGTCCCCTTGGAGGAACTAGAGGGAGTGGGGTGGGGGGGTTTCCCCTGCTTAGGCTTCTTCCCCCACAACTTGGACCTGGATAAGCAGAAAAAACCTGCACTTCAGACAGTGTTTCTAAAATGTTTGGAGGTTGGATCTAAATAATGAAAGCAGAACATTCCTTATCCAGGATACTGAGAACACCTGACATTCACAGGTTGTCAGATCAACCCTTCAACAGATGTAGAAGAATGGGAGCTAGAGGACTTCAAATGGGAGATAAAATCCAAACCTTGTATTGAGTATCCAGGTCATTCTCTATGACAAAGTTAAAAGCTTAGGAGCTGATTTCTTTGTTTGTTTTTCAGGGTTTTGTTATAATCTGGACACATTATAACCTTGAAAATTGATACACAGCACTATTGGAAAAAAAAAAAAAAATCTTTTATGATAAGAGGGTTTTTTTAAACTTTCTTTCCATATTTTACTAATTTTATCAAACAACATGTCTATTTGAAGGTGAAGTTTATGTTCACTACTTTCAGTGAGCTGGATCCTAATTTACTTTTGTAATATTTTAGAAACAATTCAGACAAAAAAGGTCTGGAAAAAGCAACAAGGGCCACTGCTGTAGCACTTATTTTCTGACCAACTTTACTTCTTTTCCACTAAAATTAAATATGGTCATGCAGGGTTTACAGAAAGAAAAAAAAAATTGGAGAAAAGATACCAATACAAAGCGTTTGTATTGGTGTGCCACTGTAATGCATTTGTGTTGTGACACTGCCCTCTGGTGGAGAGTGGTCATTCTTACAGCCCAAATGTCTTCACTTGTTGCTGTAAACATTACTGTACAAATTAAAATAAATGATGCTTGTGAGATACGTACATGTACAACTAAGTTCTTTGTTAACAGGAGTAAAACATTTATATGCTTTTAAAAACAAAACCCAAATATACATATGCAGAAACACTTCCCCACACTCTGAAACACATTCCAGATTAAACCAAAGAATAAATCTAAATGACAGAATACAAAGGGTTAAATGTTGTTTCAGCTCTATTTAAAAACTGGACTACAAGATCCTCCCTGGTTTGCATCTGATCCTGGTGTGTGGATGAGCTCAGACACATCTTGTGATTTGGTTTTTAGTGTTTTACTCCAGTGTTTTGAAAGAAAACCTTGAAAGCTAATGGTTTATCAGTCATTTAGGAAAGCAATGAAATATTCTGAGCCAATGAAATTATGTGAAGCAGCGATGACGTCCAAAGCCTTGATGAGTCATTGGACAGCGACTTTATGACAGAGGTGTTTTCCATATAAGCTCTGACAGTGTTTCCAATCACTCACTTCGCTTTTGTCATAATGATTTCGTTCTTGATTCTTTAAAGATTTGATCTTGGGAACACGTATATATCTGTTTATACGTGTTCTATTTAAGTCTTATAACAACACATTTAGAACAAATATTTCCTCACTGCCACTGCAGAGAGCAAAAAAAAGGAACACTGTTGTTCAGGATCATCAATATATGATGGTATTTAAAGAACTTTAAAGTTCTGTTGCTGGTCTATAAAGCTCTGAATGGTTTAGGACCAAAATACATCAGTGACCTGCTGACCCAGTATGAACCCACCAGACCCCTCAGGTCATCTGGATCCGGTCTGTTGTCAGTTCCCAGAGTCAGAACCAGACACGGAGAAGCTGCGTTCAGCTTCTATGCTCCACATGTCTGGAACAACCTCCCAGAAAACCTCAGATCAGCTGAAACACTCAGTTTATTTAAATCCTGGTTAAAGACCCACCTGTTCTCAGCTGCATTTGAATAGAGTTTGTATTCCTTTTAAGCGAAGAGTTTTTATCTGTTTTATCTGCTTGTCTGTTTTATCTGTTTATCTGTTTTATCTAGTTATCTGATTTTTGTTTGTTTGTTTTTCTCATGCCTTCTGCTGTAATGCTTTTAATGTTTTTTGTAAAGCACTTTGAATTGTCTTGTACATGAAATGTGCTATATAAGTAAACCTGCCTTGCCTTGTATATTTTAGGAATGCTGGTATTGATCAGTGCTTCTATATAATCTTTAGTATTCCTTCATCGAACTATTCCTGCAGCTATGTTTAAGCACATCAGCATTTTTTAATAAAACTTCAACTATACTTACAGTTATCGTTTTCTGCTCAAGGTCAACTCCACCAGCAACACTAAAACCCAGGCCTGAGCCCTCCTCCTTATTCAAGACAACAAGGTGAATATTATCATAAACCTGCAGAGAAATCAGACACAAATGAAACCAAAGGTGACAAAACTCAGAAAGGAGAACAATAAAAGAACAGCGGAATCAGAGAAATGTGGAGTGTTAAGGTTGTTTCACTGGTATAAGTTACCTCTGAGAGTGCCTTTGCCTCCTGAAGAAGAGCTGACACATAGGCTTTAGTTGTCCCAGACGACAGCAGCGTTTGCATTTTAGTTTGACTCGAAGGACTAGAATACAGCTCCTTCAGTCTACAGAGAAAAGTCAGGAAAGACAGATGCTTAGAGCCAGATCTGCAGGAGGACATGGACAGTTTTACAGTGACTAAACCAGTGTTTTTCAACCTTGGGGTCACGACCCAAAGTGGGGTCACCTGGAATTCAAATGGGGTCGCCTGAAATTTCTAATAATTGATATAAAAAAAAATTACTATTAAAAAATATTTTTTAATGAGTCAATATACAGTATATTTCATTATACTTAAAACACCACACACTTTTCTTATTAAAAATGAAGTTCAAATAAAATGCAGGACATAATATCTGAGAGGGCATATCTTGATTGACCTGATCATGTGACTCTGTGCATTACTACGCTTCAACCTACGCTTCAGCCTGCTTCACTCGCCTGACCCTGCTAAAACATCTCCAAGAGAAACTGAGAAGCAGACATCAAAAAGGTGCATTATATACATTATATAGCCTAAATGTCGTCTAAAATTAACATTTATTTGCAACGTGGTATAGCAAACTATTACATGATCAAAAACAAATTAACTTTAGCAAAACAATGTCTCCGTTTTGAATGTCTGGGGTCACCAGAAATTTGTGATGTTAAAATGGGGTCACGAGCCAAAAAAGGTTGGAAACCACTGGACTAAACTAAAATAAATTCACTACAAACTGCCAAGCAAAGTGTGTGGTGATGCAACTGGATCATTTTTACAGATGCAAATTTGGGAGTATTCATACTTGCTGTAATGTGCTCCCGTCTTTGCAAATTAGCCTTGGAACAAATGTCAACTTCATACTGCCACATGGTTTGACTGGACTAGTATAACTATTGTCTACAGATCACTGCTGTGAACCACACAAACACTACACCATATCTTTGCATCCCTCAAATCTGTGACTAATATCTGTGTTCCTTATTTTTTTTATTATTATTGTCAATTATCTTTTTTTATGGTGCAACAGGGTGGGAATGTTCACGTGTTTGGGTACAAAAAAAAAAACAAAAAACAATGACTGTTATTACGCTTTTCTGGATGACTCGATATGTAATAAAAACACTTTCCAGCTGGTTTTAAAGGACCTCTGAACACCAGATGTTCCTGAAAGTCCATACCTGACAGACCAGCTGGGCTGTTGCACCTGCGCCTTGTCAGCGCCGACTCCAGTGGGTTCAGGATCAGTCTGGCTCTCCCAGTTTATGTCCACTCTGGTGAGGACTGCTGAAGATGATGAGCCGTCAGTGAATGTTCTTTCAGCTGCAATAGGCTCATTTCTACTGCCCGTTTGTGGACCTCTTGCGATGACAGGATTGTCTTTGCAGAGTTTTTCCAGTTCTGGCATACTGAGAGCCCGGAGCTGTCGTAACCTGGTGTGAGGAAGTCTGGAATGTTTCCCTCGGAGGACCAGGAGGGTCTGGGTTTGACCCTCCTCCGAAGCTTTCTGAACTTCTACAGCACTGTCCTTAATTCGGGGAGTTGTGGCACAGTTTGTGGGTGAAAGCTCATAATTAATAGGTTTAATGCTAGATGGAGGTTCACCAGCAGCAAGGGTTAAACAGGGGGTGGTGGGGAGTACGTTTTCCATACTGGAAATAAAAGTCCTTTGCTGTGCATGACAGTTGATGGAATTAACCAGACCCATATAACCAGCGATCCTCTGGTTAAGGGAGGCTCGATACGCCAGAGCATAAGACTGGAAATCACCGCCTTTAGCTGCAGCTTTGTCCAAGTTGGCTAAGTTTTCAAAAGACTTTATCTTATGTCGGACCGAGAAGGGGTTGTAGGCGGTATCCGAGGGGAAGCTCTGCCGCTCCATTGTCTTTAAGAACAGTTTGGATGTGTTGGACTTCAGGGTCTCGTCTAATACTGTGATAGTGGGTTTTGAACCGTTACTTGTAGTCGAATGGCCGTCTTTCGTAGAAATGCAGTCTGTGTTAGCAAAAAGGCTATTTGTCTTTTCCGCAGTGGAGTTGGAAGGGAAGGGTAAAGGTGGGAATTTGGCCTCAGTGTGTCTCCGACTTGGTTTAGAACTCTTAGTGTTTATCATTTCGTTGTGTGCTAGAACTGGTGAGGATAAACCAGTCAAGGAGGTGAGATGAACCTCTATAAATGTTCTCTGGATGACAGATGAGTGAGGTCGCTCCTGTGTTTTGGCCATTGCTTTGGATGCTAAATGACCGTCGACTTGGAAGGCGTATTGTGCAGTTTGTGATGAGCTACGTGTCGACCAGCTCTCGGATGAGTCTTGCATTTTGTCGCTTAAATCAAAGCTGCTGTTGGTGTGACACTGATCGATAGTCCCCAGTACACTGAACGCAGCAGATGTTTTTAGTGGTTGTTTTGTGAGGTTGAAACATGTTTTTCCTTTTGAAGAAACAGGACTTTTGGTCCAACTAGGTCTGTGGAATGGTTTCTCCTGTGGCTTGCTAAGTTTGGGAGAAGAAACATTTGGCTTGATTTGACTTTCATCCATAAGTTTGATGCTACTACTTGAAATATCGCTAGACGCTGTTAGCAAATTACTAACATGGCTGCTCATGACGTTCTCCTTATTTCCTGTCGTTGTTGACGAGACTGATCTGTTGATGTTTGAACCTGACTCAGTTGAAGCTAAAAGGTTTTTTTGTGCATGCAGATGGTTTAATAAATCTGAGGACACTAAAGCAGGACTGTGCACTTTTGTAGTTGAGTCCTGAATGACACCAAAGGTATCTGGTAGGGAAGGGCTTCTAGAAACACTGAAGGCTTGGGGATGGTCTGCCACACATGCAGAGCCTTTGTCATAAGGTTGACTAGCATTGGTCAGTGATGTCAGACCTGGTTCCTCCTCTAATAACCCTGTTGTTTCAGCAGTGTTTCCTGTGTTCGTCTCCATGTTTAGACTTCGACTGCACTCATCAGGGATGCACCCTTTTGGAGGGTTGTTAGATTCAAAGTGTCCACCAGGAGAAGGCTGTCGGTCGTCATGGTAACAGTACTCCACTTCCTCGTCGCACGATGACAGCTCCTTAAGACTAGTGCCGCTGCGGGGCTTATTATCTGTCAAACAGCTTTCAGAGGTAGAATCACTGCTCGAATCGCTGTCACTTCCTGTCGGGTACATACGTTGGCAACTGGCGTCCGCCCGTTCCAGTCTGGATCCACCGAAAGTACTGTTTTCCTTTTGGTTTACACGTGTAGGGGAAAGTGTCGCAGCAGGGAGGATAGCACTGTTTTCATTTGTTTCATCTGGAATAGAGTAGTTTATAGGACTAATCTGCTTCTCACATGTGTTTACGTCATTCTGACTGGAGCTGCAGGACACTGGCTCATCAGATAATGTTTTGCAGAACGTAGCGTGTGCATTTTCAGCGATAACTTCACTTACTTCGCAAATAATATCATCTATATTTGTGATAGGTGTTTGAAAATCGGGCTCTGTTTGTGTCGTGTGTCTTGAGTTTTCCATTTGTCTTTCATTTGTCAGCCCATGAACAGAGGTGGATGGGGTTAGTCTCACAGCTCTATCACTGCCTCTGGAAGATGTGATCAAACTGGAGAGATGGTTTACAGCTGGGACCAGAAAGGACAAGAGAGAAGAGACACGACATGTGAACAGCAAGTCATTTCAACAGTTTCCAGTGTTTTTCAAACACATCCGCCAACACTAAACTAACTATTCTATCTTAACAAGTGTCGGTACATTCATGAAATGGCATAAAAACCAACACAACAAAGTTTTAAGGTTCAGTGGCCAAAGCACGGTAGTTTTATACTCGACAAGTCTGACCAAAATGTATCACATCTAGTATTTAAGACTGGATATTAGAATAGAATAGAATAGAATAGAATAGAATAGAATAGAATACAGGGTGTCCCATAAGTCTCCATACATAGGAGACATAATACATTCCATACATATATGGTTCTAACATGTATTTCTTTATATTTCTTCTTTATAGTTCTTCAGCAGTGGAGGACACACACTGAAATGTGTTCCCGACAAAATGGCAGTCATATAGAGCATATTATATAAATAAAAATGGTTTAAGTCAAGAAACGTTTATTTTTCCTATGTATGGAGACTTATGGGATACCCTGTAGAATAGAATAGAATAGAATAGAATGGGATGGCATAGCATGGCACAGAATAGAAAAGAATAGAATTGAATAGTATAGCGTAGAATAGAATGGAATAGCATAAAATAGAATGGAATAGCATAGAATGGAATAGTATAGCATAGCATAGAATACAATGGAGTAGCATAGAATAGAATAGAATAAATTAGAAAAGAATAGCTAAGAACAGAATACTATGGAATACGACATAATAGAAAAGAACAGCATAGAACAGCATGAAATAGAATAGAATGGAATAGAATAGAGTGGAATGGAATAGAATAGAATAAAATAGAATGGAACAGAATAGAATGGAATAGCATAGATAGAAAAGAACAGCGTAGCATAGAACAGCATAGAATAAAATGGAATAGAGTAAAATGGAGTAGAATAGAATGAATAGCATAGAATAGAATAGTTTAGCATAGAATACAATGGAGTAGCATAGAATGGAATAGAATAGAATAGAATAGAATAGAATAGAATAGGCTTTATTGTCATTACACAGGTTGTGCAATAAAATTACAGACCACTACTACTCAATGGTTACCATGGTTTCAATGCCAGGTCCTGAACAACACCTTTTTTGATCCATTTGATCCATTTTCATTAACATTCGAGCACGACGTCCTCACTTTTAAATACTCAAAGCAGGACTGGGTGATGTGGCAAAAGTGTTAAATGTTCATTTCGGTTGATTTTGATCATTACATTTCATATATTTTGATAAATATAGACAACATTTTCACAATTTTCTGATACGAGGGTTAATTCATGCCTCGTTCACTGATTTTCTGAAAGGTCTGACATATCGACAGTATAACGGTACTTCCACAATCTGTGAACTCCTGACTTGTTAAGCCTTGTTACTCATATGGTTGCTGAATAATAATCCCTCACTATTGTATCTTTACAAAAACCTGCTTTTTTTGTTGCTTCTTATATCAGTTGCAACCCGTGAAGACACTGCTGTGCTGCTTGAAATCTCATTGGACTAGTTATTCTATTATCATCTTGAAAACAAATAAAGCAGCAGAAGACATGCAACAGTCTAGTCATCTCTCAACTTTCCAACTAAGAATGAAACTGGAGTTAAGTTGGAATCTATAGTCATGCATTCCATTGTATTATTACATAAATCTGACTGGATTTGATTAGAACAACCATTCACCAGTATTCAAAACTTGGAAACCTAATAGGTGTTCCATCAATAAATCAGCCCCTTTTCCACCAACATTTCCAGGAACTTTTATTTCCAGGAATGTATTTATTTGGATAAGAGAATTCCTGGGGTATTCAATGGAATTTGAAGAGGTCCCAGCTCTTTTGAGTGTTATAGTGTGTTTGGTAAATGGACCTCGTCTTCTGTCCACTTTTTGTACCTCGTTCTTTTGCTCAATTTTCCAAATGATCAAAACACAAGTTTGCAGCCACACGCTTGTTATAGTGGGTGAATGTAAATGCGGATCGGTGCAATTATGTTCCGCCAGTCAACGTTCTTCAGCACATAACCCCGCCCCTTAAGGATTACTGGAATCTGAAGAGTCCTATTCCCTTAAAACGTACTGTTTTCAGGGAAAGGTTTTTTTTTTTTTTGTTTTACACCAAGGTAGTTCTGGTAGAAATGCACCAAAGTTTTTGTAAGTGCTAGATTAATAATGTGGAAAAGGGGCTAATGTCTACAGACAGACAAGAAAGAGCAGTTCACAGCTAGATCTACACTACACTAATGAGGATTTATATGACTATGGTCCAATGTTAATCAGAAAAATAGAAAGCAAGTTGCAGGGTCAGTCTAGCACTACTAACTAAAGCAGTGATTCTCAACTGGTGGGTCGCGACCGAAAAGTGGGTCGCAAACCCATTTTTAGTGGGTCGTGGGCCTTAGTCTGGGTAAAAAATAACAATAGGTGGTGGAAAAGCACTGTAGTGATAATTAACACCAGACATTTCACAGCATAAAAGAAGACCCAAAAGTTTCTATTCAAATCACAGCGAAACTCAGGTATGACAGTGACTACAGATATGGAGGACAAAAACCTCAGTGATTTAATGCTTGAATAAGTGACTGAACGCACTTTTAGTTTTAACTGAGTGCACTGTTAAGTTTTGGTTAAAATGTACCTCATTAAAAGGTAGGGTAGGAGATCCTGGAAAAACGGTTCGAGCAAGCTACATTTTGAAAATACACAATTCAGAAGTCCAAACCCCTTTCTTCAAACTTCCCCCGAAGCCACGCCTCCAAAGTACCAGACTGTACTCCAGATGGGGGAGGGACAAATGACAGTTGAGTATGATAGACATGTCACCATTAAATCATTTCGATGGGTCGGTTAAAATGATTGGATGGTGTTTTTTCAGTCCTGTCTGTTTCACAGGTGACTAAAATGTTTTATTTTTGTGTTAGAGCATTTAATTAATTGGTTGCAATCAGGGTGTGAAGGGGATTTTAAGCAATATAGTAAAAAAAAAATGCTCCAGGAAAACATCTCCTACCCTACCTTTAAAGGTGCGGGAGACTTTCATGACCAGTTTTTCATCAAATCTGTAAAACCTCAGTCATATCCTCAGTATCATGAATCTGTAAGTCTTTCTGTGATTACTCACCTGAATCTCTTCCCTCACGGTGAACAATTTCTTAGTGCCATCCACCAGAAACAAACCATGTGTTTACAAACAGAGCCGGGAGGTAACTTGGGCATCTCGCAATTTTGTCGTGATGTGCATTGTGGGAAACGAAGGCTCGCGCTGCCGCTGTCAGATGATATGATATTATATGGATGAAACAAACACGATGCGGAAACAGCTGAAATGCGGAAACGTCTGGAGGAATATTCATAGAGGGAACGGAGCTCCTGCCGTTTCCACGTCGTCTGTAGCAGCTGCTGCTTTCAGGCGGTGACGCAAACCAGCGTTTCCCACAATGCAAAATTCCGAAGATGCCCGAGTTCCCTCCCAGCTCTGTTTGTAAACACATGGTTTGTTTATGGTGGATGGCACTTCAAAATTGTTCACCGTAATGCAAGAGATTCAGGTGAGTAACGACAGAAAGACTTACAGATTCATGATACTGAGGATATGACTGAGGTTTTACAGATTTGATGAAAAATTGGTCACGAAAGTCTCCTGCACCTTTAAGTGTTAAAGGGAATATTTCCCTTTTTATCATCGCCACCTGCTGGTCAGTTTGATTTATCATTAAACTTATCTTCTGTGTTTTCATACTGTGATATGCTGTATTATCTCAGGTTCAAAACAAAACATTTTTTTCATTAAATACATTTGAGAAGTTTGACTTTTATCAGTTTGGGTCTTGTCTTGTCATTTAAAGGTGATAGTGGGTCCTGAAGCCAGACCAGTTGAGAACCACTGAACTAAAGTGTAATAATACTGTATAAGATAGTCACCATGGAAAGAAAGCCAGACACTTGGAGGTTGCTTTGGAAGGATGTATAAGCGTGGGCTGATCCTAAATCTTGGCATAAAAGGGAGAGACATGGCAGTCTATTTAAGGTGGAAGACATGGCATTCTCACACTACAGCCTTTAAAACAAGTAGAACATCACATTTAACGTGGGTGGAAAATGGCCTGAGTAACCACATTTCCTTTGGTCTTAGAGGTTCAGTGTGTGACACTGACATCTAGTGGTCAAGTTGAAGATTACAACCATCTGACTGTAGGAGAAGCACATGTTGAAGCAGCTGTGTGCACTACAGCTCCACGATCGAATGATTCCATGCTGGTTTCTTACCTGAAACTGGTCTCTTGACTTCCAAGGACAGAATCAGAGGAGGGTTACGCATGAGCTCACAGATTTCCTGATAGCTATAGGAGCAAACCTCCTTATCTCCCATCGCTAAAATCATATCTCCAGGACACAGCTTGCCTGTTGCTTCCTGGAAGTAATTTTAAACAGAGAGACCAAATTGAATTGACCGTGAAGCAACACTGGATGTATTCAGATAATCAAAACTGACAAGTCTTCTTTTCATCGACAATGTTTACACGCACAAAATATAATATACAACGTTAAATATCCCTCTGAATGTTTTCATTTGCTCTGAAAAATATAAAATTCTTATTTAGGTGGTATGTCAAACAGAATGCTGCACTTATATTCCTGTTCAAATGCAGTTGTGTATATTCCAGTGCTCTTTTATTACTGGAGACATTCCACTGTGTGAACTCCATAAAGACGCAGGTTTCTGAATGTATGAAACTAAATCTGTCTCATCAGATTTTGAATTATAAAAGCCACTGAATTACTAGCAGTGAATTTTTTTGCACTGAAATTAAGTATCTGGATAAACATTTGAATTAAAAAAACAAAAAAACCCAAAACAGTTTAGATCAGTAGATGGTTTTGGTTTCCAGTGGCTGTTTGGGTCTTTATGGGTTAATGAAGATTCGTAAATGTAAATACCCGTTCAGCGGCGCCTCCGGGCTTCAGTCCAACAATGATGACTTTCATGGGGGAGGACGTCACTTCCAGGTCAAGTCCAAATGACTCCTCCTCCCTCCTCGTCAGAGTCACGGTGTCGACGGTACAAACCCCCTCCAGTTCATTGGGCTCTCCTGACATCCCAGAAGTCTGGCCCGCAGACGCTTCATCGCCTTTATGTTTCAGCTGATGAGGCGGGTCTAAAACTTCAGTACCCGTCGAGTCTTGAACCCGTGTCACTGCTTTACACTCCAACGTACCTCCAGCCCCTCCTCCTTTGGGGTCATGGGGGTCGCTGTGTAACCCAGTCTTGTTCATATTATCCTCCTCACTTTCAGAGTAAATACCAGAAAACAGTGTCGGAACAAAATCACTTTCAAACCTCTGCGAATGCCCGCCCTCTTCACTGTCATAATCAGCGTCCAATGAGGTCGGAGCTGCTACCACCGGTGAACTACTGTTGGGAATCTGACGTATTTGGGCGTTGCTGAAATCTGTTTGTTTGCAAAGGACGCCGGTGTTGTCATTATTACCAGAATACTCTTCGTCTCTAAAGTCGTCATCCATGCACATTAACGGTCGTTGGCGGAGAAGTGGACTCCGCACGGGCTGGGGGGAAGAGTCATCATGGATTTGAAGAGGAACAGGGGTTTTATCTGGTGGTCTGTGGTAGAAGGTCTGACTCTCCCCCTCTGGTAGAAGGACAGGAAATACAGAGAATAACAGACATTTTTAGTAACATACTGTAACCCAGTGGTTCCCAAACTTTTTTGGCTAGTGACCCTATTTTAACCCTTTCATGCATATTGGTCACTACAGTGGACAGTTATTCTCCAGCTGTTCTCTTGTATATTCATGGGTTTTGTTGTTTTAGTTCCATTTCAGCCAACATTGTGGACGCTTATGCATCATCCCATACACTGCAATTCATACCATTACTGTAACTTTGCTGTTCTAGATAAACCTGATCTGCAGTAACATGTTTGAGTGGTGTAAAAAAATGCTAATTGTTATTAGACTGCAATTAACAGTTTGGGTTTTTTTTAAACATTTTTTTTTTAGTTTTTTGCATATTATCTCCTTGAAGTGAATAATAACTAGTGTTAGAGTATGTTAAAATGTGAGAAAACATCAGATTAGCAGCATTAAAAATGTTTTTGTTTCATAGTTGTCACACAGTATATCGGGAAATACATGTTTCTTTGCTTCTAAAATTTAGCGCATAGTGTCCGGCTGAGTGGACATTTTTATAACTCAGTGAAAAATAGGTTCATAAAAAAATTCAATTGTATTTTTTTTTTTTTTTTTCCATGCCTAAAGAGGAATAAAAACACTTGGGGGAAAAAAAATCTTGATTAAGGTTTTCATAATTCATGCATGAAAGGGTTAACATCACAAATTTCTGGTGACCCCAGACATTCTTTTTTTTTGTTTTGCTAAAATTAATTTGTTTTTGATCATGTAATTGTTTGCTATACTATGTTTCAAATAAACATTAATTTTAGATGACATTTAGTCTATATAATGTATATTATTATGGACAGAGGCAGTAAAGCCCGGTGTAGATTACTGCACAAAGGGAGAATCTGATTTTCCTTGGTCAGGATATGTACAGTCAGTCCAGCTTGGATTTACAAGGCTGACAATTAATACTGAACAAACAAGAACTCAAACTATGAATTATGAAAGAGCTGCAGCATCTGAAACTGACCACAGTGAGCATTTGAAAGATAAACAGAACCACAGTGCTTCAGTTTCAGCTTCACAGTTTGTCATGTCTGTTATGGATTGTCTCTGGTGGTGTGAAATGAGCCACTGTAGTGAACTCTTACCGTACGTCTGTGACGGGCTGTCATCCATTGAGGCGCTGCAGCTCCTGTTATACTGAGTCCTACCGCTGTTCGATCCCCTCAGCGTGGATTCAGACATGAACGAGTGGTTGGTAACGTCCTGAGAGAAGTACTGAGATAACTCGGTCTCGGAGCTCAGGGACCCTTGCTGCAAAATGGTAAAATATAACAAGAATAAATAGCACCACATAAATTCCTAATAAACAGAGAATCTCATCTTCAGAGTCAAAGGCAGAGGAATCACACAAACATGTATAATAAACCTAGGCCTTCATCAGAAATGAACCCCTTAGTTTAGATTAGATTAGATTAGATACAACGAATGTACAATATAAAAAATATTAGAAGAAAGAAGTAATACAAAAACTATAAAAAACAGTAGTGAAAAAAGCAAGCAGTTGTACACTGGAAAATACAAATAAAAAAAAACAAACAAACAGCAGAATAACAGAGTAGTGGTAATAAAGCAGAAGTAATAATAATAAATAACTATTATGTTATTATATTACAATATTATAATGTGCTAATATTCTAATTAGCTAGATAGATAGATAGATAGATGATAGATAGATGATAGATAGATAGATAGATAGATAGATAGATAGATAGATAGATAGATAGATAGATAGATAGATAGATAGATAGATAGATAGTCACAGGATAAAAGTTATAACAAGTGGCACAACAAACCCCGCCCCTAACACGTATTGTAATTTATTTTGGCATTGATCCAGCTGATGTCATCATGTATATGCGTGTACTTGTCAACATGTCAATTTCCTCTATATATGTGCCAAGTTTGACGTAAATTGAAAAAAAAAAAGTTTTTATAATGGGTGAAATTTCAAATGTCTATAAATAAATGGGAGAAAAAAAAAAGATTTGAAAAATTCATAACAAATTTGAACTTTGACCTACTTTTCCCAAAGTGTAATCACATCTATTCTGGTTGACTGGCAATTTATAAACCCAATCTGGTATGAATTCAACCAATAATTTTGCTGCTGCAGTGTTAATGAAGTAACAAAGAAACAAATTGAACCAAAAACAATACCCCTTGTCTCCCCTCTGGGTGGCGGGGTAATAAAGGTATAATAAAGTGATAACGGTAATAGTAGTTGTAACGATACAGGGTGGGGAAGCAAAATTTACAATGAACATTTAGTTGTTTTTTCTCAGCAGGCACTACATCAATTATTTTGAAACCAAACATATATTGATGTCATAATCATACCTAACACTATTATCCATACCTTTTCAGAAACTTTTGCCCATATGAGTAATCAGGAAAGCAAACGTCAAAGAGTGTGTGATTTGCTGAATGCACTCGTCACACCAAAGGAGATTTCAAAAATAGTTGGAGTGTCCATAAAGACTGTTTATAATGGAAAGAAGAGAATGACTATGAGCAAAACTATTACGAGAAAGTCTGGAAGTGGAGGAAGCAACAAAAAACGTACCAAACCTTTTGTTAAAGTTCTGAAATCTTGTGTAAGATTTTAACTTCAAATCATAGTTTACTGCATTTCTAACGGTCTTGTTGTCTACCTCAAGTTCAATTGCCATTTTTCTCATGGATTTGGTTGGATCCTTCAGGATTTTGGATTTGAGAGCTTTAATAAAAGCTTTGGTACGTTTTTTGTTGCTTCCTCCACTTCCAGACTTTCTCGTAATAGTTTTGCTCATAGTCATTCTCTTCTTTACATTACAAACAGTCTTTATGGACACTCCAACTATTTTTGAAATCTCCTTTGGTGTGACGAGTGCATTCAGCAAATCACACACTCTTTGACGTTTGCTTTCCTGATTACTCATATGGGCAAAAGTTTCTGAAAAGGTATGGATAATAGTGTTAGGTATGATTATGACATCAATATATGTTTGGTTTCAAAACAACTGACGTAGTGCCTGCTGAGAACAAACAACTAAATGTTCATTGTAAATTTTGCTTCCCCACCCTGTGTATAGGTAATAAGTAATATAAATATGTAAGTAAAAATAATAATGATCATAAAAATCAATAAGAAAAAATAATTGACAACAACGACAACAAACCTGAACATTGCTCACTGGAAACTGGCTCTGTTCCCAGATTGGTTGAACGTTACAACTGGATAAGCTGATTGGTTGACCTGACAGTCCAATCACTTGTCTAATGATACCAAGACAGTTTCCAATGTCCACATACTTCCCTTTTTTTAATCGCATTTCTACTAAGATACTACTTGAAGTTGATTTTTTATACCTATCAGGTCCTACTGGGAGTCTGCATTTAATAAACCATTAGACTGGGATATTGAGTGAATGGTTGAATACTTACTCTGCTGGCAGGCTCAAGAAACCTCTTCATAGTCCAACTAAGACCAGGGGAGGCATCACCAGACCGGTCCTTCATAGATGAACAGGGGCTCTTACAGTTCAGACCTGCATATGAATGAAGCACACTCCAGTTATAACAGTATGAACAAGTCCATTTGTATATGATTTTTTGTAATATTCAGAAATTACCTTAAACTATTATTAGTGTATTTAGAAATAAGAGCTTAATATTATGCTAAGAACATTCAGGTACTATATTAACAGGATATGTATTGAATCCTGGAATACCAGTTTGTACCACTGGAGGGAGTAGTAACACACTGTAGCCTTGAGTCTGCTGTCCTTGGTCTGGGCCTGAGCTAAATGACAAGTGGTGTACTCTGTTTCTCACTATTTAACCTTTCTTAAGTGATTTAACACCATTTATTAGACTATTATCCTCTGCCGTTTGTGGTTTTTCAGTGGAAACCTTGGATTTTCTTATATTTAATTCACTGATCGTGTAGATGTTCATACAAGCTCAGATTAAAGTTGAGGGTTATTATATCAGAAACAGAGAAAAGTGAAGAAAAACTGACTTTTTCAGCAAACATATCAGTAACTGAACGTAAAAACAAGCATCTCCATCTATTGTCTTTGATCCAACTCCACGGGTTTTACTGGTGAATCAATGTTGTAGAAGACGATGGTGTTTCCACGGTAACTACAGAGCCTCTGAACATCCAAATGGGTCATATCTGATGACCATGAAAAGATAAGAAAATGCATTTTACACCAATTATTTACATGTTTTGATAGGCTTAGTGGATCAGAAGTTATTATACACTTTAGATCAGTAGATGCTTTGGTTTGGTGGTTCTTTGAAGTGCAACCACAGCTGAAACTACTGACAACACCACCGCCTGCTACTGTCGGAAATAATGTTCAAGGTAGATGCAAATCAATACTGGGTTTGTAAAAGCTGATATAATGATAGATGTTGATTCTGATCGGTGAACCAACAAACACTAGAGAAAACACAAATACAGATATCAGACCTGAGGAGTGAGTGGAGTGTCTGTTCTTGTTCATTTTGTCTCTCTGTGTAGATCGAGCTATAATGTGATCCATCTCCTGCTCAGATATCTGAAAAAGACAAACATGGCAGATGAGCATGACATGAAGGAAAACTGGATTTTCTTACCTCAGACATGCATATCCTTTAGTCTATGATTTTAGATTTCACCTTCTGCTGCAATACATGGTGGTATTTTTATTACTTTTTAAAGGATTTTAAGGCAGTAAAAGTCACTGTGGTGAGTTTCCTAGGCACGTTTTAATCCAAGATGTAGTCCAGAGGGAATTGACTCTGGCCTGGAGCTATATGACACATATTGCCTAAGTCATACACTATATGGACAAAAGTATTGGGACACGTTGAATTCAGGTGTTTCTTTTCTAACAGGGATCTGGGATACAAAACAATAATGAAAAATGTCAGAATATAGTTTTATATTGGGATAAATACCATTGCATTATTCAGTTTGGTTTAAATTGTTATCTTTGCTTCCAAAATGAGATGGTTTTTACTTAATTTCTCTCAACATTCTTTTTTTTTTTTTTTTTTTTATTCATGACTATAATTTTAAATGCTCTACCCCTAAATTTCTAAAATGTTTTTGTACTCTGACTGTTAATAATTCTCTACCACAAATAACCATCTACTTTCTTCACATCTCCCATTAAACTTTAAGGAAATATTGATGTTTATAAACTATTAGTGCACTGACTTGTGGGAGATCCACAGGTTCTAGATGTGCTAGTTTTTATGCTGTTCTGTGTTCGTGCATGCTGTACCGCATTTGTCCAGCAGTCACCGCCAAAGCATTCTAGCCATAGAAACGTGATTGTAAGGCTATTATATTCCAAAATTACTAATATCTCCCAAAATATTGGTTCTATGAGCCTGCCGTTTTCACTAGTCTGTTCCTTGACCAAAAATACAAACTCGAAAATTGCACATGAATGCCCCCTCATGTTGTATTTTTCACTGGAGAACTGGGAAAACATCTTGATACATGACCAGCCGAGATGAAAATCACCTTTAAAGTTTCAACATGACAGAGAGCAATGAGGGATTAATCACAAACGACAAACACTTGGCTTTTATAATATAGATATGGACAAAAATATTGGGACACATCGTGTCTACAGCTGTAAGATGTCCTGCTCATGCTGATTTGAGATATAAACATCAATATTAACCCTTTCATGCACAAATTATGAGAACCTTAATCAAAATTTTTTCCAGAGTGTTTTTATTCCTCTTTAGGCATGAAAAACACAATGCAATTGAAAAACTTCTTCTGAAAACAAATAAAATAAATAAAAAATGTAAAAAAAAAATTAAAAATGTAAAAAAAAAAAAAAAAAATACATGAAAAAAAAATTCTTATGAACCTATTTTTCATGAAGTTGCAAGAATGTCCACACAGCTGGACACCACACGTTTAATATTTGATGCACAGAAACATGTATTTTCTGATAAATTGTGTGAAAACTATGGGGAGGGCTTGTGATTCTGGGGGTTCATGCCCAGGAGAGATCTACATAATGTCACCAATTCGTGTCAGAAAAGATATATAGTGTCTTAAAACTTTAATAAAGATATGTGTTAAAAAAAAAAAAAACAACGAAAAGAACAAAGTCCATGAATATACAAGAGAACAGCCGTAGAATAGCGGTCCACTGTAGTGACCAGTATACATGAAAGGGTTAATAACCAACATGATATTTATGACAATATAAAACTACATTATGACATTTGTCATTATTGTTTTATATCTCAGATCCCTGTTAGAAAAGAAACACCTGAATTCAACATGTCCCAATACTTTTGTCCATATAGTGTATAACTTAGGCAGTTACGCTATGAGCTTAAAGAGATGCTGCATTGGTCGTTTTATTGCTGTGACATGTCTGTTCATTGGCGATATTGGCCCAGTCATAATAAAATACATGAAATACACATTCACGATGGTATTTGACTTGACTGATGACTTTCAATGTACAATATTTAAAGGTAAGTATAGAGACCTAATAATAACTGTGATCTATTATAACACTGTGCTTTGTCAAGGTAAATAAAGGATTATTTGAAGAAGTTAGAGCATTTTCGCAGTCAGACAGAAGGACACTGACCTTGGGGTTTGGATGTCTGCTGATAATGAGGCTGACGGGTCCAGGGCCACATTCACTGAGGATAGCGTAGGCCTCACTGAGAGCAGCGTGACGAAGACTGAATGAGTCCACCTCCAGGATCTGGTCTCCACGACTACACACAGAAACAAACACAAACAATTCAACACAAATAATACAAGATTCAGTATTTATTTAATGTGCTGAATAAACTAGTATACCATTTTTCCCCATATGACCAGATCAGCTGCTCATTTAACAGGGTTTAGACAAGACACACACACACACACATACACACACACACACACACACACAGTTTACATTACAGGGGAATTAAGAAATGACAGACTCCTGAAACAGCAAATGTTCACTAGAAAATTACTGATGTGCAGCTGAATGCAAAAGACAAAAACATCGTCCCACATTATGAAAACATCAGTCATAAATATTACAGTGACAACAGTGGCGGCTGCTCGTCTTTCAGACAGGGGAAGCTCATTGTCGGCTTACATAAAAAAAAAAGTCAAGTTATTTAAACATAAATTCGTCCCTCCGTTCCTTTTTAAGAACATGGTCAGTGACCTTATTGTACCAAGTAAACAAGAAAACGTTGAAATTATGTTAAATTGAAACAAGGAAGTACAATGAGTGTGTTTTATTTACAGTGCAAGAAATGAACAAGTCATTTCGTAGTGGTTTCTCTCTTGATTTCACAGCAGAATGTGCGACGGTATTAAACTGAACTGTGTCAGTGAAGGAGCAGATCTGAAAACAGCTGTCAATCAAACGGGATTCAGCCTTTCGACTGATCCTCCAATCAGCACGTGGAAGCCCGGCATCCAGCCCGGCCGAGCTCCGCCCACAGCTCCATTCACCCCCAGAGACACCAAGCGTCTGGGGGCAGGACAAGATTGTGGCATTTATCCAATTACTGTCCAGTTTTGAGGCAATGAAAAAAACTGTTCCACTCAGTCCCATTGAAGTGCATGGACACTGAGCGTCTACGGACAAATGCACTGAGCAGAGATCGAATGAGAAAACAGAGACACGGGAATGGATGAGAAGTGAACAACATTGAATCCACTGATTTGTGATAAAGCTGATTCTGAACGAACTCATCCTTGAGATGAACGTGTTCTGACACATTTGTAGTCAATGAAATGTCAACACAACCGTACATATTTAACCATTTAATTTTCCTAATTTTAGGGGAAGCTGAGCTTCCCTTCTTTGAGTCTTTGAGAAATTGCCTCTGAATGATAATAATTTTTAAATCGATACATAACCTCCTTGCGTTAACAGTATGCTATGGTTGACTTTCATGTGAATTCCAGCTTTCCTCTTGCCACCTCATCCTAATGCCGTACCTGAGCCTTCCGTCCATCTTGGCCACAGATCCCAGTGCCAGACTGTGGATGTAGATTCCAGGAGCAGAGTTATCCAAGGTCAAACAGCACACTCCGATACCCAGACCAACCCCTGGCTCTGTCAAACATTTGTCATCACAAAACAGAAATTAAGTTAAAGTTACAAAATTGGTAAACAGTCCTGAAAAACAGCACAGGAAAAAGTGAAAAAGGAGGCGGAGCTTACTAATACCCCCACCCACCTGGTCACATAACACTGCCCCTCCTGCTCACTGATACCCCACCTGCCCAGGGATTAATGTTCAGTCTTAACTGTCAGTCTTTTACTTATATACTACTGTCAACTTATTTGGAGAGAAGACTTTTTCTTCTGCAGCATTCTGAAGTACTCTGGTGACTGTTAGTGTTTGTCGAGGTCAACGGTGACAGAAAGGATGTGTGAACCTTCTGTAACAAGTAATATACAAGTAATATATAAGTAATACAAACAGACTCTCTTTTATATTTTCTGTTTCACTCTTGAATGTTTCTGCCAGTCAGTCTGCAAGATCTTAACGTATCTTAATGTATCTTATCCTAACGTATCTTATCTTAACTTACCTTATCTTATCTTGTCTTATTGTATCTTAACGCATCTTATTTTATCTTAATTCATCTTATCGCATCTTACCTCACCTCATCTTATCTTAACACATTGTAATGTATCTTATCGTAACGTATCTTATTTTAACCTATCTTAGCTTATCTTATCTTGTCTTATCTTAACACATCTTATCTTAATGTATCTTATCTTAACGTATCTTAACTCATATCATCTTATCTTAACGCATCTTAATGTATCATATCTTAACTTACTCACCTTATCTTATTTCAGCGCATCTTATCATATCTTAACGCATCTTATCTTACCTCACCTCATCTTACCTTATGCCGCGTTTCCACTACATGGAACCGGCTCAACTCAGCTCGGCTCGACTTGGGTACCAGTCCTATTCCTGGAGACCGTTTCCATTACAGGATACTACCGACTTCACAGTACCTGGACGTCATATAATAGCGATGTGGTGTGTTACTTCCATGTCGTCTTCCATGTCGTCAAGCTCATGCTGAATTTTTACATCTGAACCTCTTTGACAAACCATGGTGTAGTTTTACAGGCTGTCATCATGTGGATTAACCTACCACTATATTTACTGTAAACTTCCGCATCTGTTTTTTGTAAAACGGTGGGTCACAGAGACAACTCTCTGACCAATCAGTGGTCTGCAGTGTTTACACGTCACATTTTAGTATCTGGTCTCCAGTCCTGGAACCTCAGCGGAGGTGATACTAAAAAAACTAGTACCAGGTGCCAGATTCCAGGTCCTTTTTCGTAATGGAAGCACAAAAAGGCCAAGTCGAGCCGGTACCACATAGTGGAAACACGGCATTATCTAAACACATCTTAATGTATCTTATCTTAATTTACCTCACCTTATCTTAACGCATCTTATCTTATCTTACCTTAACACATCATAATGTGTCTTATCTTATCTTATCCTTTGTGAACTGGAGTACCTGTAGTTGTTGCTGCCTGTTAATATACATGTCGTTAACTCACCTTTATTAAGGGTGACCTCCATGATGATGCAGTCTTTTGGACCAGGGCAGGGGCCCCTTCGACCGTCAGGATCCTCAGTCGCTGAGGCCCCTGATGTTCCAGCGCTGATGTTGGAGTTGGGAGAACTGGACCGGCTCAGAAGGATGGGGGTCGCACACGGCGTCAGGCTCGGACTACGTAGACGGGTTCGGATGGTCAGGGTCACGACGCCTTTTTTCAGTTGCTACGGGTGAGAAAGAAAATCAGTTTCAATCTTAAAGCTGGTCACATGGTTTTTTGTACATCACAAGATTCTGAACGCACCTTAAAAGTCTGGATGGCCTGTTGGTGTGTGAGTCCTTGTAGAGATTCTCCATTTACTTCTAGAACCTCATCTCCTGAAAAAGAAAACCGTGAAATTAGAAAAAAAAAGTACATTAATGCAAGGACCTAAGTGTACATTTAATCCATCTGCTCATAACTCATTCTCATATACTGATGAAGATAAGATAAGATAAAGATAAGTTGAGTTAAGACACATTAAGATAAACTGAGTTGGGTTAAGATACGTTAAGATATGGTAAGATAAGTTAAGATGAGTTAAGTTGAGATAAGATATGTTAAGATAAGATACTTTAAGATAAGTTAAATTAAATTGAGTGAAGTTAAGATATGTTAAGACAAGTTAAGATAAGATAATTTAAGATACATTAAGATAAGATACGTTAAGATAAGATACTTTAAGATAAGACTTTAAGACTTTATTTATCCCACTGAGGGGAAATTGCAGTGTTTACAGCAGCAACATACAATAAACAAGTGCAGAGAAAGACCGGAAGAAAAACCACAAATGAGTGCAAAATTTAAATATAAAGGGTAAAAATCTAAAATTTGGTATTTATATAAATATTTATATAAATCTAGAATTAGAATTCAAATTAAATATTATTTATCTGTTTACATTGTGGTTGCTCGTGCATATGGTGTGATATGGGGGGGGGGGGGGGGGGGGGGTGTTACTCAGAACTGTTGTAATGTTCCATAATTCCAGTGCCAGTGGAGCAGATGAAAGCAGGACGTTACCTTCTTTCAGTCGTCCATCTGCAGATGCAGCTCCATGAGGGAAAATGGTCTTCACAAAAATTCCCATCTGACCACGAGCAGAGTCCTGCCCACCAACAATACTGAAGCCCAGGCCCTGTGGAAGTGGAAAAGCACTGAGTATTAGAGTTTATTCTAATGTGGGATTCTGTAACGTGACTATGATCAACATTCAAATACACTCCTGGTTTAGACGCTCAGAAGGACACAACTGTCATTAATATAAAACCTAAAGAGAGTTATTTGACTTTTAAAATGTATTTCTATAAATAAACTTTCTTTAAATATGTTTTAAACCTATGAAAGTATCTGTGTTTCAAACTGCAGAGGCCTCAGATGCACAGCTGGAAGTGATGCAGCTGAACAGCTGTGTTCTACTGCTGACTTCCACAACAACCACAACTATAGGATTCAGATCAGGATCTGAATTTGTTCAAGAGGTCTATAGATGTCATCCTCTGCATTCATGTGCAGACATAGCGCACACAGCCAAAATTAGAAATATTCTATCTAAAAATGATGCAGAAAAACTAATTCATGCGTTTGTTTCATCTAGATTAGATTACTGCAACTCCCTTCTCGTAGCATGTCCTAAAAGCTCTCTAAAAAGTTTTCAACTGGTTCAGAACGCGGCAGCGAGACTACTAACAGGAACAAATAGAAGAGAACACATCACCCCTGTGCTGCAAGCCCTTCACTGGCTTCCAATCGAGTTTAGAATTAGATTCAAAATCCTCCTCCTCACATATAAGACCATTAATGGTATGGGCCCCTCTTATCTCGGAGATGCTCTGGTGCCGTACCATCCCAACAGAACCCTTCGTTCTCAGAATGCAGGTCTACTGGTAGTTCCCAGGGTCTGTAAAAGTACAGTAGGAGCTAGAGCCTTTAGTTACCAAGCTCCTGTTTTATGGAATCAGCTTCCAGTTAACATTAAAGAGGCCGACACAGTCTCTACATTTAAGGTCAGGCTGAAAACGTTCCCGTTTGAAAAAGCTTATGGTCAGGCTAGTTCAAACCAGACTGAACCCACAGTTCAGTCTAAGCTGCCCTAGGAGCAGTAATGCTGGGGGAAGTACAGGCACTGAGTCCTATCTCCTGTTTCTGGTTCTACGTACCATTCTTGTCTGCACTTATATTTTTAATATTTAGCCACCTAGTTTGTGCAGTACTATTCAGCTGGTGTCCCCTTTCCCCACTCCCCTCCGGGGGAGTGGCTACTTTTTCAGTTGTAGCCGCTTGGGAGCCAATGACGACAGGATCTGTGGTGACCCATCTGTGTCCTGCCCTGACCTGTGTCCTGACCCCCTCCCCCACCTGTCTGGATGGACATCCTCGGCCTCACCACTGTGGATGGGCCTCCTCGCCCCTGCCTGTCTCATCCAGCGGGATGGACCCCCCATGTGTCCACCCTACTGCATCCTTGCAGACTAGAACTACATCTGCAAATGGACGTCCATCAGTCCTGGTGCATCTCTAGCCTGTCCGTCCATGGGAGTGGATCTCTCCTTCACTGTGGTTCTCCCCGAGGTTTCTCCCTTTTCCCACTGGGTTTTGAGTTTTTCCTTGCCGAGAAGGAGGGTCTAAGGACAGGGGATGCCCTGGACACTACTCATTTTCTTGCTGTTTATTTGACTGTTGTTTACATCCAACTAACTCTGTAAAGCCCTTTGAGATAACCTTGTTGTGATATTGGGCTATACAAATAAAATTGAATTGAATTGAATGTACAGTCTACAGCAGAAACTGGACCACTGCGGAAATGTGTCAAGATGACCACAGGTTATGTTATACTATATTATAGTATAGTATATAATTAATACTAATAATAATAATAATTACAATATGGTGATGATAATGATAAATATAAGATAATATAAATATGTACTACTACTACTACCACTAATAATAATAATAATATAATATAAATACGTGCTAATACTGCTGCTGCTACTAGTACTACTACTACTACTACTGCTACTAATATAATATAAATATGTACTAATACTGCTGCTGCTACTACTACTACTAATAATAATAATAATCATAATAATATTAATAATAATACAGTGTTGAGAAAAAGAGAGAAAGGCAGTGTTAGTACACTACTACTACTAATAATAATAATATAAATATGCACTACTACTACTACTACTAATATAATATGAGTATGTACTACTGCTACTACTACTACTACTACTACTACTAATAATAATAATAATAATAATAAAAATATGCACTACTACTAATAATAATATAATATAAATATGTACTAATACTGCTACTACTAGTACTAATAATATAATATAAATATGTACTACTACTACTACTACTAATAATAATATAATATAAATATGTACTACTACTACTACTACTACTACTAATACAGTGTTGAGAAAAAACAGAAAGGCAGTGTTACTGTACATGTTCTTCTTGGCAGAGTGTAGAAAAATCACTATTTTCTTTATTTATTTATTCTTTTTTTTTTATTTATTTTTTTTTTATAAATTTTAAAAATGCTTCTGGTTTCTCTGCTGTACTGAAAGTGTACTGAACAGTGACTGCATCACCATTTTACCTTAACAGAATGACAAATTACTGCTGTAGAGTCCTGATCTCACTCATCTCCTTGCTGTAATTACAGTGGTCTGTGCTGTAGTTTGACCGTCTGATGATGCTGAAGTCAGTCGATTCCACTCACACCTTTTCTAAAGTGAGTGACCCTTGTGTAACATGAGCTCACGTCCTCTAAACCTGCTCTGCATGGTGTGTTCCGGCATACACTCACCTTGCCCTGGCCTTTCATCAGGACGATACTGGAGATAATGGATGGCTGTGCCAGTCGCCATGGGGACTCCACTTGAATGGTGCTCAGGGAACGAGCTGATTTCTTAATGATCTGATATTCCTAGAAAGGAAATAAATGTAAGAGAACAGACACAGACATCCTGGAAAAACAAAGTGGTACCTCTACTATAATGAACTCTATCTTGTATTGGTCCATGTCTTTGCTCTATTAGTAGACATTTACTTTATTCCCTCATTACTATATAAATCTACATTTATATAGTTTATTTATTTATTTGGGACAGTGCATATTAATGAACATCTACAGCAATTGTAGCTGTAAAATGAATGTAAAGTGTAGCTGTAGTCCCTAGGAAGGTGACAAGAAAAACAACTGACAAAAGACAAAACATGATAAAAACACACAAAACAACAGTGAAGACAATCTACTGACAGTCACAGGCTTGGTTTTTCTTCATCCAATGTTTAACCTTCCTCTTGTGTTAGGGTCAGCACCGACCTATTTTAGGTTTTAAATGCATAAATGAACCACATAAAATTTGTGTATTGCATCAAGGCTTTTTGACTTTGTCAGGAACTTCTATTTCAACAAAATAATACTTTCACTAAATTATGAAATGCTCTGGTTGAAATTTTGACCTTTGTGTTGTTAGGGTTGGTTTCAACCCAGCTATAAAAATAAGATTATAAAGCAATAATTTGACCCAAAACTGAAATCATAAGTGCACTGTCAGCCAACACACTGACAGGCAGCTCCTCTCCCAATCATGTGAGCTTTTGGGGATTTTCTTTTTGCTTTGTTATCCAGTATACCTGCACAAAAACAAACAAAACAAAACAAGCAAAGACGGGCATGTCCACACATGTGAGGTCAATTCAGTACAGAGGGGGTGACTTAAAGAGTGCACACTGAGGGGACAAAAAAAAGCCCCACATCGAAATTATTAAAACCAATATTTTTATTGATAAGGAAGCCTAATAAGGTAACTAAGAGATGAGAAACAAATTGGATGATAGATAATTGTTTTAGTGTATTTTACAGCTGATTTAAGACATGGATCAAAACAAACCCATTAACATAAGAGATGGTAACAGAAAGCTAACACAAGAGGAAGGTTACGTTATGATCTGAAGGAAGCATATGACTGTGAGTCCCTTATGTTGAGTGGTAAACTGTTCCAATATTTAGTCCCACTGACTGAAAGAGTAGTCATTTATACTTTTATATTTATCCAATTCATAACAATCTAATTTATAGATTTATATAGATAAATCTAATCAAACCTGTGAACACCTGTCATGTCTGAGCAGCATGTCATTTCCATCTCAATAGTTATTCTTCTTGTCAGTTTTATACTATATTTATTTTATTCATATATTGTATGATGTACACTTGTATATACAGTACCAATATGTTGTATAGACTGTGTTGTCTTGTTTGTATGTTCAGTCTGTCTAAATGTTGAGGATTACGGATGGAAAATACTGTCGCTTCCACCTAAATCCGGTATATTTACACAAAGTAATGTATTTTAGTGTTCATTAATATGCATTGTCGTCATCAAATAAACAAATAAAAGAAAATAATTACTAAAGGTCATATTCTGGCCTCTTTCCATTTACAGCCACGGTTATGGATAACACACTAAAAAATGTGAACCCTTAACCTCCTGAGACCTACCAATGCATTTGTGTCCTCTATAGGGGACAAGAATTTCACAGCTTTGTCTAAAAAAAACACAAATACACTGTCCACGGCAAAGGAAATTCAACAGTAAAATAAAAAATGTATCTGAAGAACTGTTGCATCATGCACTTTCCAATCCCAGTTATTTATTTGATGTAAAAAAGCCTAAACCTCTACATTCTCTAAGTTACCAATATTCAGCTCATGAAGGATTCTCTCGTCTTCTTGTGTTCTTTAAGTCCTTTATTAGTCTCTAATTAACACAGCGTTTAATGCAGACCTCTTATCATTGTTGTGAGAATGGAAGAGCAGGCTTTGATCCGGCTGCTTTATGTTGGACTTATGCTAAATCCAAGTATACGACCACTTGAATCTATCTTTTGTATGTGGATCATAAACAAAAGACACTTACATCTGTGTGTAAGGTTCATAAATCTGTTCACACAGTCACATATGAAGAAGAATCACATGTTAGGCTATGGAAGAGATTAGTTACCATAATCTAAATTAAAACGCATTTGAAGAAATGCTTTTTCATTTTAAGAATGTGGCTGCATTATTTGACTCATAAATAAATTATGAATAAATTATCCAATCTGCCTTTTCATTTTCTTATTCAAGACCGCTCATTCTTTTACTTAATTAACTCTTTCGGTGCCAGACAGTTAAGGGGCTAATAAGCCTTAAAAGTGCCACAGAATTTGGCCGTTTTTCAGTATTTCGTGTCGTTTTTATAATCGAAGTCTGAATCGTCATCAGAACTCATTTTCTAGCAGATGGGACTGTTTTGACAGATCGCTGTGTTTACGATATTACTACAAAATGGCCATCTAATTTGCATATGATTTCATTCATAAATTCATTCATAAAATTTCCCAAGCAGAAAACGAAACGCGAGCTCTTCCTTGGTCAAAAACCGCTCGGTAACATCCGACCGATTGCTACTTAGATTCAAAACGCACCGGACGCAGCCGATTCATTATTGATCGTAATTTGCAAGAAGATTTGAAAGAACGTCATCGAAATGTGAGAAAGAAATGGGGGTGGATGGTTTGTTTGTACACAAATATGGCGTGTTCTCCAAAGCCGATCTGATCGGCCTGTGGCACTTTAAAGGTTGTATTCGTAAAGCCGATTTAATCGGCCCATGGCATTGAAAGAGTTAAAATGAGAAAGAGAAAGACATTTGAGATTGAATTTTAAAAATCGGCCCCAGCAAATAGTTACCAAAATTCAATTTGAAATCTAAAATTTGAAAATTCAAATGCATTAGCAAAAATGCTTTTTCATTTTAAGAATGTGGCTGCATTATTTGACTCATAACTAAAATGAGTACTAAATCATCCAGTCTGCATTTTCATTTTCTTATTCATGTTGCACATTTTATGACACAATCCAAAAGAAAACAGAGGACATTACTTTTTCATTTTCGTGGTCTGCCCTGAAAAAAAGCTACCATAATGTTTTTGTCTGTTTGTTTCTTTGTTTGTTAGTTAGCAAGATAACTCAAAAAGTTATGGAAGGATTTTTGATGAAATTTTCAGGAAATGTTGATACTGGCACAAGAAACAAATGATTAAATTTTGGTGGTGACCCCCGGGGGGGGGGGGGGGAGACACACGAGTGATCGACCTTGGCAGAGGTCTGCGGTCTCTGAGTGCTTTTCTAGTTTATTTTGGGTCTGACTTTTTCAGATGTTTCAGGTGAATAAAGGCAGTGTGTGTTCAGTTACCTGTCTTATTCCGGTGCTGTCTAATTGCTGGGGTAAAGAGAGCTTCCGGCGTCCAGGTGGAGGCTTATCTGACACTTCACAACCTCTCAGCCCATTCTCCACAAAAAGTTCATCATCCTCACCCACCGACTGCAGGCGACTGTTTCCCCCTGAGCCACAAAAACACTAATATCACCCCCCTGCACAGAAAACATCTGTAATTTATGGTACACCTTTAGTAAAACAGAGGCTACAGTGACGTTCAGGAAAACTGATATTTTTCCCCTCATGGTGTTAATAAAGAAAGGTGGATTATCAACCTTGGGGTCTGTTGAAGAGCGTCTTCATGGGAGTGGTATTACTACAGGAATCATCCGACATCTCTCCTTCACTTTGTTCTACCAGTTTTTCCAGGTTTAGAGGCTGCAAGGACAGAAAAAGAGTATAAGAAGCTTTTCTATTAAAGTCGAATGTCCAGGTTCAAATCAATAACCTTTAACTGCGAGTGATCAGGTCTGGGAAATAAGATACTATCAGTAAAGTCATATTTTATCTCATCTTTTCTTGAAATATGCACTAAAATGTTATCTGGATAAAGCTTTTCATATCTGTTAAAATTGCTAATTATCACAGAAATCTAGAGGTACAGCATTCATAACATACAAATGGTCAGCATCAATAGGTCATGACAAAACAAATGGACAGATCTTAGTGAAAAAAAAAAATGACTAAAGACTAAAGCTTAACAAAACACGTACGCTGATTAAAGTATGAGTGAATTTAACCCTTTCATGGATAGTGGTCACTACAGTGGACAGTTATTCTACAGCTGTTCTCTTATATATTCATGGGTTTTGTTGTTTTAGTTCCATATCAGCCAACACAGTGGACGCTTATGCATCATCCCACACACTGCAATTCACACCATTACTGTAACTTTGCTGTTCTTGATTAACCTGATCTGGAGTAACACGTTTTAGTGTAAATCAATTGTTATTTGTTAGACAAAAAGTTATTATTATTTTTTTTTTCCATGTTATCTCCATGACGTGAGTTAAAACTAGCATTAGAATATGTTAAAATGTGAGAAAACATCAGATTAGCAGCATTAAAATGTTTTTATTTCATTGTTTTCATCTCACTTTCTGATATTGAGTTTATGTTTCTTTACATCAAAAATTAAATGCATGGACATTTTCGTATTTCCATGAGGACAAAAACTTGATCGGAATTTTTTTCATGCTTAAGGAGGAATAAAAACACTCAATAAAAAAACATCTTGACAAAGGTTCTCATAATTTATGCATGAAAGGATTAAAGTCTGAATGTTGGTACCGGGTAGGGGCTGTGCAGACTGGTGCTGCTGATGGAGGTCTGCGGTGAACGACAAGGAAGAGTCGGCAACAGCGAAGACGAGGAGCTGCAGGTGTTGACCAGATCAGGTAGACTGGTGGAGGGGAAACGCTGGAAGCCCACGTCTGCCTCCTCCTGCTGGGAAAAGGACAGACATGAGATACTCTATGTGTATGAATGAGCGTCTTTGTGTCTGTTCAGTAAGTTATGTGTTACAGCTAAGCACTGTTTCCAACTCCTCAGTAATGAAAGTATCTACTGTTCGTCCTTGAATTCTCTAGAAGTTGTAAAATGATGTCATCACCTAATTTGCATATTTGTAAATGTGCATGTAATTGTAGTGAGAATAGTGAGAATAAAAACACCTTAAATATGCTTACAGCTACAAATGAACTATACTCTGTCAATCTTTGTTTTTTTAATATCCCAATTCCAACCCCCCTCCTTTATCTGAGTTTGGGGAAGGACTAAAGCAGAGTTTTTCAACCTTGGGGTTGGGACCCAACGTGGGGTCACCTGGAATTCAAATGGGGTTGCCTGAAATTTCTAGTAATTGATTAAAAAAAAAAAAAAAAAAAAAGACAAATAACAAAACAAAAAAAAACTTACTAATAAAAATATATGGTGAGTTGACAGAGACAATCCCAATCCATAAAAGACATGACAAACTGAAGCTGAAACTGAAGCACTGTAGTTCTGTTTATCTTTCAAATGTTCATTGTGGTCAGTTTCAGATGCTGCAGCTCTTTCATAATTCATAGTTTGAGTTCTTGTTTGTTCAGTATTAATCGTCAGCCTTATAAATCCAAGCTGGACTGACTGTACATATCCTGACCAAGGAAAATCAAATTCTCACTTTGTGCAGTAATCTACACCTGGCTTTTCTACCTCCGTCCATAATAATATACATTATATAGACTAAATGTTGTCTAAAATTAACGTTTACTTGAAACATAGTATAGAAAACTATTACATGATCAAAAACAAATTAATTTTAGCAAAAAAAAAAGTCTCTGTTTTGAATGTCTGCGGTTGCCAGAAATTTGAGACGTTAAAATGGGGTCACGAGCTAAAAAAAGTTGGAAACCACTGGACAAAAGTGACCCAAAAGAGACACCCTGGCAGAGTCACTTAGGTTATTTATTTATTTGTTTAGTTTTTATCTTCATTTTTTTCCATTTAGTTTGGTTTTTAACTTACAACAAGACACAGTAAAACATGAACATTTTTAACCAGAACATTTTTAATGGCTCCAGGTCAGAGGTCAGAGGTCAGGTAACACTGGCTGGGTTACACATATGGATTGTGCATCAAGTCACCAGAAAATTAGTGTGAATCACTGAAATGTCCCCTAATTATAATTGCAAACAATTCAAAAACATGCATCTGTGTGTCCACTCACTCTGCTGGCCACCACAAGTTGTACCAGACCAGTAGTAGATCTGAGGATGGCCACGGCCTCCTGATGAGTGAGACCCACCAGCGACTGACCGTTAATCATCAGCAGCTCATCACCAGCGTGTAGACGACCATCCCTGAAACAAACCATAACACATTTAACACACAGCACGTCTGAAATGACAATTCAGACAGAATACTGCATCATCAATCAGTTAGTTTCACTCAGGATCAGGTGCATGACCTAATTATCACATACATACATGTACAGGGTATCCATAAAGTCTCTTTACAATTTAACAAATTTATTACATGAGCAAATGAATAGACAAATATGTGGAAATTATAAAATGAAAAGTAGATTTTGAAGGTTTTTAATCTCATTTAATCCACCTCTATAGGGAGCATTAGTTGCATGAACCACATCCAGACGGTACTGGATTTGTTTCCATGTTGGCTGTAGCACAGACTCAGTCGTATCAATGACATCAGTGATCTTTGGCTTCACGTCGTTGATGTCCTGTATCTTTGTTGGATACATGAGATTTCTAATATAACCCCATAGAAACAAAACCAGGGGAGTGATACCTGGTGAACGAGGTGTCCGGGGAATTGGATCATCCCTTCATATTGTTGTGATTATTACTGTTATTACCTTATTATAACTATTATTCTGTGATTATGAAACTATACATACATACATACATACATATACATATACACACACACACATATATATATATATATATATATATATATATATATATATATATATATATATATGTATGTATGTATGTATATATAATATGCAGACATAAAACATAATTAGCTATTTATCATTATTATTATTATTTCCACCTTGCTACTTGTTGTTTCTACTACAACTTTACAATGTGTAATTGACTATTTTTTTCAATACCGTTTTCTTTTTTAGTTATTGTTTTGGTATTTTCTTGTAGTATTTCTTGTGTGTATTTGTTGTGATGTTATTGGAACCGCAATTTTCTGAGGGTTCTTCCCAAAGGATTAATAAAGTTCTATCTAATCTAATCTAATTTATTGAACCTGTGCCATGATCAGCATGTGCACAGCTGTAAATTGTATATAGCTTTTTTGGATTTGTCTTTATTTTTGATTTTGCACTTCATTTGCTCCTGTATGCTTTTGTACTTTCCTGCTGCAAACCTGGAATTTCCCCTTGTGGGACTAATAAAGGCATATTTTAATCTAATCTAATCTAATCTAATCTAATCTAATCTAATCATCTGGAAATGTTTGATTTAGGAACCCACCAACATGCAAACCCCAATGTGGTGGTGAAAAAGCACCATCCACCCGGAACATGATGGTTGGTTGAAGGTCGTCCAGTTGTGGTGACACATATTCAATCCAAAGGTCGAGGTCAACATTTGCACTAATTTATATCTCATTGAAGAAAAATGGACGAATAATTTAATTGCAAAAAAAACAAAAACAAAACCCTCTGACAACCGCTGAGTACATAGAACTAATCAGATTAACATTTCTCATCCATTGCTTTTGTAACAAATGTTTTAAATTGCACAGACTTTGTGGACAGCCTGTATTTAGTCTGACAGTGAAACAGAATCTGAGATACAAATGAACACAACCTCAGATTCCAAAACCATCCTCCATGTTGGAACCCTCACCCTGTTCCAACCAAGGTTCTAATAGTTTTGGATTTTCATTATAGTTTGGTTTTATTTAGTTTTGACCTTTTTTTCCCTCTAATTCAGTTAGTTTTATTTAGTTTTTAGAGCAGACTTGCTAGTTTTTATTAGTTTTCGTTTTTTTTTTCTAAATGCTTAGTTTTAGTTTAATTTTAGTTTTGTCGTCTCTTTTCTCTTCTTCTCTGTCGTATTCAAATAAATCCCAGACAGGACTCTGCTGCTTTGTCCCAACTTTAGTCTCCATGTTTCCAGGTAGAGTGGGGACCAGAAGATGACTCAAAACCACAAGTGACGGAGCGTCAAGTGTCGTATGGTGACAGCACAGAAAACTGATAGAGCCAAAGAAATCGATTTTGTATTAATCCGACACTGACAAAGACAAAAACAAAGGGAATTTTATCCATAACTTTTTATCCGTTTCAGTTAGTTTTGTAAACACACAATACAGTTTCAGTTAGCTATCATTTTTTTCTTTTAATTATAGTTTTTATTTATTTCAGTTAACGAAAATGTTTTTACAATTCTAGTTTTGGTCATTTCGTTAACGATAATAATCTTGGTTCCAACCTGCTGAGCTCTCATTACAGCCTGTTACTACTATTACTTTATTTTTATTCAGTGGTTTGTTTCAGTGCACACCTGGACCCTGACAGATACCGAGCATTTGTGTGTGTTTGCTATTGATGCTGTTGCGTCTGTCGGCTGTGTGTGAATATGCGGTTTCTGTGGAAGCTCTGCTGAACTATAATGCTTTTCTTGCTTTCTACTAATTCCTGGGACAAAAGAGGGTTTACGCTGGGGCCACCCACCCAGTGTGTTCTGCCTACACTATTGGTCTGTGCTTCATATATGCAGGTACGCACTGGGACACACATTAACCCTATTAAACTATTTGTATCATATTTGCTACACCAGGTTCTGAGAACTCTATAAACAAGATCAGTACTGTCCTTAAAAACCTGTTGTCTATAACTTCATACGTGTTTTCTGTCCCCTGGTGTGGTGGTCTATTTTATCACTGTCTATTGTGTCTTATTGTTTTATGCATATTTATGGCATTTGATTAAACTGTTGCTACCTTATAATTTAATCGTGCTTTTAGATGTAAAGCACTTTGGTCTTCTTTATGTTGTTGTAAAGTGCTATATAAATAAATAAACTTTGATTGATTGATTGATTATCATCCCACTGCAGCCAGTGGAAGGGCTTTTTTGCCTTTTTCAATATGGCCGCTATCGTTAAATCATCCACACACTTTTTGCAGGAATGTCTTTGGTAATTTTCAAAATGTTAAGAACATTTATATTGTTTTTCATTTTTTTTTAACCCTCCGGTATCCCGTCCAGCAAGGTCCTTACTAAGCACCAAGTGTGCCTTTTTGGCACACTTGTGGAATAATGTCAAAACAATTTTCATACAGTTTGTTTTTAATTCTTTTACACTTTTTTCTATTTCATCAACTTGAGCCGTAAATAAAAATACCAAATACTCAATAACAGTCACATTTTTTAACCCTTTAAATGCTGTGTTTGTAATGTAAACAAACCATTTTTTGGATGCAAAAAACACAAAAAAAATTTTTTTTCAATATACTACATAAAAAGTGGATCATATATTATTAGATTTTTTCATCCTGGCATATGTCAGTGATTAACTCCAACATTGGTTAATCTGCATTATTATTTTTGGCGCTAGGTCAAATATTCAAAAATACTAGCATCTGTCACCAAGTGTGCGTAAAATGCACACCTATAAATCAAACTATTAAATATTATATATTGATTTATTTTTCTGCTCTAATTCGATTTTATTTTTGTAAATCAAGGTCAGCCCTAATCATACATATCAAATGGAAGACATAGTGCGTTTTAGGCACACTTGGCAGACAGATGCTAGTCTTGTAATTTTCTTTTGTTTACAATGTGCAAATTTTAGTTGGTGGCCAGACTTTTAAAGACCATGCAAAAATGAACAACTTTTGAATTTTAACCTTATTTGAATTGTGAAAAATAATATGAAGTTTTTTAACACGAAGTGCAAAGTATGTCTAAAAGGCGCACCTGGATACCGGAGGGTTAAATGCATACTTCCTGTATTGACACAATTGCATAGTTACTTGATAATTGATTCTTTGTTTGTATCAAATTTGATACTGCAGGTTTTAAATAAAAACACCCAAAATATTAAAAACAAAATGATATGGCAAAATGTTTTGTTTGGATTTTGTTAAAAAGTCTAATAAACATCTCAATTCCAAAAAAATTTTATTTTGTTGCTACTTTTTGATGGGTCAGGTTTCACAGGGTGAAGTGGTCTGTATAATTTCTATAAATGCTTCAGCAGAGCCTCATCTTTTTTGGTTTGTCTTTCAAGTTATTTACTTCCCAAAGACTTCTTTTTTTAATTTGTCAGACAGATGGAAAAGAGTTAATTATTCTTTTATTAACCTAATCAGATTAGTTACGTCCCACCTCAAAAATACACACACACATGAATAATGAACAGAAAACCAACAGAAGACACACTTCTGAGAAAACAGGTGACGACACCCTTCCTGTTTTCATTCGTGTGTACCTGTAGATGGCCCCCCCCTCCTCCACATGGGCTATAATAATGCCATGGGGGGATCGCTTGGAGCCCCGCCCCCCTGTGATTTGGATGCCGAGGCCTTCTTGTCCCTTCACCATGTGCATCTTCCAGATGTGGCTGCCCTCTCTAGGCTGTGAAAAAGCACAAACACACACTTAATGTCCCACTGCCCGTTTACAGACGTCATAATAAACACACAACAATGATTATCTACTCTCTTTTATTGTGTTGTGGGTCTTTGAATCTCTATAAACACAAATTAGAATGTGTCTACTCATAGCAGATGTGTGTCTAATTCATAGTTCTGTTCATTTCCAGTGGGAAGATCTTGTGAAAATGATCAAACCCACACCTTCTTCAGAGCGAAGCATGAACGTAGAAAAGGGACTGAAACATTAAACAGGTCATAACAGTGTATTATTCATAACAGTGTATTTTAATATTTAGGACAGTTAAATACTGTCACTGAGTCACTGATAAAGAAAAATCAAGTCAAAAATGCTGGTTGGCTGAAGTTTCCAAGATACAGTCTAGGGTCAAAATGTGAGATTCGAGAATTCATGAGAGAATGGGTTTAACTCCAAAGGAAGATTAGTGTCAGACCTACCAGATCTGCTTCCAAACACTGTCTGCACATGTTCTATCTAGTGGAAGATTTATAAATCTATTATCTAAATGTACATAAACCAATATATATGTGTAATAACACTTTATCATATACCTTGAAAACATCAGCAAACAAGCACTTTTGTCATTTGTTTTCCAAATAATCTCATTAAAATATGCAACATTTAGCACATTTAATCTCTAAGGCAAATCATTTCTAAAAAAAAAAATTGTAGACCAGTGTTACTGAAGGTGGTCACTGATGTTAAATGCCATAAATGCATCTTTGTGCAAGCTGTCACTTTATGTTATGATATGATGATAAACTTTATTTTGAACATAAGTAGGAACAAAATACAAAAGTGAACAAAAGGCAAAGAGAAGCCACACATTTAAACAGAACACTCCACAATATTGAAGGCAACAAGCCAACCAAAGAATAATAATTAAAAAAAAAAAAAAAGTTACACAGTGTACGACTACCTCACTGTGGCTTCTAAACAATACTTTATATCCAACATGGGGCAGGAAGAAACCGAGCTTATATTGTCTGACCCCCATTTTACATGACTAATATATATACGACCCATAAAAATGCACTAAGTCACTGAAAAAAAGCTTGAGTTATAATATACCACAGAAAACAGGACAACACAAAACCATCCAGCTGGATTTCCTTCTTCAAACACTTCCATTATCATCCTGGGTTAAACTGCTGTTCCTCATCCTTATCTTTATGTAAGAATTGTATTGTATGTATTCCTTTAATCTAATTTATGTTTTTACTTTGCTTTAATTAATCTGTTTGCCTGTTCCATAATTCAACACACATCTTTTTTACAGCTGTTCTGATACGATGCATGTTTAAACTCCCTCTTTTATTCAATCCCCCTTGCTTGAAATATTACTTGTGCTGTTTTCAACTGAATCAAATCTGGAAATTTTAGAGTTGGTAATCTTAGAAAAGTCCATCTGTACAGTCTCTATATCTTGCATTATTTACCAGACCAATGTTGAGATTGTTATTTCTGTAAATGTAATAATAATACTTTTTTTTTTTTTCCAATTAAAAAAAATATTTATAGGTGCATTTCTTAGCACTCAAGGACACCATACAATAAACAGGAGAGTATACAACAAACAATAAAACAATGCTCAGTAACACATCACATCTACAATTTGATAATTGTGTTTTGAATTTTGCTGGAATACTGAATAAAAAAATCCAATCACACCATCATTCATAACCTCATATTTTGCAGTGTAACATTTCAGGAGCCTTAAGACATTCCTGTCACAAACCCCCGTTCTATTATCATCTGTGCAGTTTGTGTAACATGTTATTTTAGGAAATAAAATAATAATAATGGTATGAAATGACAGCTTTAGGCAGTGAACTAGTGCAGGTCTGTCTGATTTACAGCAGCTTCATTAAACACCACACACTCTCAGTCTGAGGGTCACATGTGATCAGAGGATTATTATTACATGGGTTTACAAATTATATGACAAACTACACATGCATTGTTCAAAGAATCCCAAAAATGTTTAAGCTCAGACTAATATAACAACTGTGTTTTTCAGGTTATCAGACACTAATCTAATGTAGCCCTCATTAAACAAGGAGAAGCTCTTTCCTTTAAGATTAATAAACAGAGCAGGCTGTTTTCAGATGCTAATGTGCCGTGGCCATAAGTGTGGAAAAAGCCTGAGGAAGCTTTGATGCCTCATCATAGTCCGTCTACGTATGCACCAACAACAATTTGCTTAGAATGTAAAATTTTAATTTAGTTTAAAAAATGTAAGGGGGATAGAGAACATAAAAGATGTTTCTATGAAAATGCATGGTTTTGTCCCACCAATTACCTAATATTGTGGTACTCTGCCAATATAAAGGATAGGGAAATGAGTGAAAAAAAAAAAAAAAAGCGACTGTGACATTGAAATAATATCAAGTAAACAACATCAGAACAGAAAAAAGTCATGAAAACATACTGTGCATTTATTTTTTAAACTTCATGAGCATTATCACACCACAAGGGTGTATAATAAGCTACAATATGTGCGAGGGGTGGGGTTTGTTGCGTCTGACACCACTGGTTTACATTCTTTTTTGCCCAAAGGCCCATGACCAGGGATGTAGACAATTAATTGACTTTCAATTAACTATTAATAAGAATTTACTCGATTACATTAGTGTTAATTGAGCTTTTCTACGGCGGGAATTTGTGGTGTCGACAGTAGGGGGCGCCACTGCCCAAACTAGGCTTCAACACTGAAGTTGAATAATATATGAATATGAATAATAATAATATGAATGTGTTTGATTCTAATGAAGTCCAGAAATCAATCATTCCACACAGGAACGGTTAATTTCATACAGTTCACTCTTGGTTGTATCTACTAGGGGGCGCCACTGCCCAAACTAGGCTTCATCGCTGAAGTTGAATAACACCATGGCTGGGATAGCCGGTCATCGAACCAGATCATGGTGTTGATGAGTTAGAATCACTTTAGGGACATGGTGGAGCAAAACACAGACCGTCTGTTTGTGGGAGCGGTGCACCCCCGCCTAAATACCCACACAAATGCGGGGTTGGTATCGGACAGAGCGTTTTCTCTGGAGGTTGGTGTAGTCCACATGAGGCAGAAGTTGAAAACGTCCTCCAGGCTCCACAGGTATGCCCTGCGGTCACTCTGGTGGCCACGGGAAAATAGCGAAGGGGGGGCATCTTCACTGAAATCTGGCTCCATCATGTCAGTGATGCAAAGTCAGAAATGCCCATTTCTTCTAAACTGTCCCTCTTCAGATCCGTTTATTACCTCCGCCAAGGAGGTTATGTTTTTGCCAGGGTTTGTTTGTCTGTCTGTCTGTTTGTTTGTCTGTCCGTTAGTGTGCAACATAACTCAAAAAGTTATGGACAGATTTTGATGAAATTTTCAGGGTTTGTTGGAAATGGGATAAGGAAGAAATGATTAAATTTTGGTGGTGATCGGGGGTGGGGGGGCCCACGGGGGGGGCCACTGATCAGCCTTGGCGGAGGTCTGCGCTCTCCGAGTGCTTCTAGTTTTATTTAATTCTGCAGAATGTCTTTATTTCTACTACATAAATGTCATTGCCTGTTCTGTATCCAATGGTTCAATAAATCAGTCATTAAAGAATATGACATGCTTTTTTCATGAACTGTATAAACAATATTTAGCTTTTATTCTTATAGACTGTATTGAAAGAGAAATTCAGGGTCTCAGGAAAATCATCGCTCATCAATTAATCATTAATTAATTGATAAGGTCAATCAACTAATGACTGATGGATTAATCAATAATTTGCATCCCTACCCGCGACCCACTGAAAACAGGTTTGCGACCCACTTTTGGGTCCTGAACTACCAGTTGAGAACCACTGCTGTGATCCATTTTTTGTTCTGGGTTAATGAGACGAACAAAAGGCAATAAAAGACTAGTTCTGTGAGCAGTGATGTGATGTGACCAGTGTGTCCTACCTGGGTGGAGGGTTCACTGCTGAAAGGCTCCAGTTTGCTCTCCAACAGCTGACTGTGGCTCCTCGAAGGCAGAGTGGCGGACACTCCACCTCCACCCGAAGGATGGGAGCCGGCGTTCGTCTGAGAAAAGCTGACTATATCTGGGCTTTGCTCTGTGGTTTTATCCGAGGGGCTTTGTCCTGCGCTCGTGGAGGCGGACGAGCCGAAGCTGCTCGGACTCGTCTGCTGCTCGGAGTCGACGCCGTCTACGAGGCCTCTGAAAGACGACCGCGATATGACGCCGAATTTGCGTGTTCGTTTGCAGTTGGCCGAGCTGTCGGAGGGTTCGGATGGAGGTCCAGACGGCTGCTGCTGGACTTCACAGGGGTCAGCGGTCACAGGGAGACTGGGACCCACATCCATGTCTCCAGGGGGGAGGGGCGCCTTCCGCTTGACCCGCCGCAGGAGGATCAGGTAGATGTAGCCTCCGTTCCAACACTGATCTGCCAGGTAGCTGCAAAAAGCATGGACGGACTAAGGCTGGTACACATCTGAAACAAACACAGCCCTCACATCTGGAAACATTTTTGAGACTTTAACGGAAACTTCAGCTGTGTTCATAATAAAACCACGTCTACTGAAGAACTTCTACATTCTCAAGGTAGAAAGTCTAATATTCTTGTCATTAATTTATCGTGTTTCCAATTAAAATCCAAATGAAAACGGTTTATTGTCGGCCGTATCCCACCTATCAAGGGCAGGGGTAACTAAGACAGCTTTTATTGAAACATGGGCAAATACTGATGCTGATGCATAAACAGAAATTCAGTTTTTCAGATGAACAAACCTGTGGAGCAGTGTGTTTCAGAACCACCCAGCTGTAGCAAAGACGCTCATTTAACAAAAGTTACCCAAATAAATAAATAAAAACTCAAACAGGAACTACTCAAGGAAAAACAGTAATGCAAATGACTGCTTTGACTCTCGCAGTCCAAGCTGCTGTAAAGATAAAAGTTTAAGTTTTTTAAGGTTTATGTGTTGAAATGACATTTTCAGCTTGCTGATGATACCAATGAATTGTAAACTTGTTTTTATTGATGTATTTTGTAACTGTATTTGTATTTTAACAGACCCCAGGAAGAGTAGCAACCACTATAGTGGAAGTTAATGGAGATCCATATGAACAATAAACAATAATAAATGTGTTCTTTGCCGTTTCTTCACATCATGGTTTAACTATGAACTGTTACAACACTAGACAACAGTCTGTCCTGAGTCTGTGGATCTTTAGTCTTTGTAGTATTAATGCTGCCTGAGGTCAGGAGGATTACATGTACTTAATATTTTGGTTTTTGCCCTTATTCTGAAAAAGACAAAAAAATTTAACTAATCTTAATAAACCGCCCAAGACGCAACTGGAAAAAATGATGACAAAGAATAACTTGAAAATGCTTGTGCTAAAGCTCACAAAATTTCTGTCGATAATCAGCTTAAAATATTGCAGTTGAAATGGTTAATGCATGCATACGTTATACCTGTGCAAGTAAATAAAAACAAAAGTATTTATTATATTTAAAAGAAATAAAATATTCTATTGCTAAAGAAACATTTAATATGGAATTGAATATTTGTTTAACAAACTTTGTTATACATTCTAATTGTTGCGCATCAAACGGTCTTATTTTATGTTTATGTTTATGTTTACGCATTTGGCAGACGCTTTTTTCCAAAGCGACTTACAGGGGAAAACCAATTAAATCACTCAATCAATCAAATTTTATTTATATAGCGCCAGATCACAAAAAAGTTATCTCTTGACATTTTATATATAGAGTTGGTCAAAACCAGACTCTAAGTCAATTCTACAGAAACCCAACAGAATCCTCCTGGAGCAAACACTTGTGACTGGTGACAGTGGCGAGGAAAAACTTCCCTTTAACAGGCAGAAACCTCGAGCAGACCCAGACTCCTGGAGGATGGCCGTCTGCCTTGACCAGTTGGGGTTAAAGAGAGAGAGTAGAGAAGGGGAAAAAGAGAGAGCGATAGAGATAGGGACTGGGGGAGAGGGGGAGAAGGGGGGAGTAGGGGGAGACACATGGAGGCGGTTGAGGATAAGTGAGTGGTGATGATGAGGGCAGGGAAGAGGCCGGACCACCGCAGCAGGTCCAGAGATAATCGTGAAAGAATCTGTGGTTGTCCTGGGAAAAACCTTATTAGAATATTTAAAATGGAATGTTTGAAAGTGCTAGGACAGGAGGTGCTCTCGGAAGAGCTGGGTCTTCAGGAGCTTCTTGAAGATAGGCAGGGATGACTCTGTTCTTGTAGCACTTGGTAGAGCGTTCCACCAACGTGGAACGACCCATGAAAAGAGCCTGGATTGTCTTGTACAAGGTCTGGGGACCACCAGACTACGTTCCCCAGATGAGCGGAGTGGTCGTGGGGCGACATAAGCTTTTATTAGTGCACCTAAGTAGACAGGAGCAGACCCACGGAGAATTTTGTAGGCTAGGATTAAAGATTTGAATTTGATGCGGGCAGCTATGGGTAGCCAGTGTAACTCAATGAGTAAGGGGGTGACATGTGCCCTTTTAGGCTGATTGAAGACCAGACGCGCTGCTGCATTCTGGACCATCTGTAGTGGTTTGACAACACAAGCTGGGAGGCCCGTTAGAAGAGCATTGCAGTAGTCAAGACGGGAGATAACCATAGTCTGCACCAGGAGCTGGGTGGCCTGTTCGGTTAGGTATGGCCTGATCTTTCTTAGGTTGAACAGAGTGAAACGGCATGATCGGGTGACAGAGGCAACGTGATCCGTGAAGGTCAACTGATTATCAATCATGACTCCCAAGTTACGTACTACACTGGTAGGAGCCAGAGGTATGGAGTCAATAGTGATGGAGATGTCCTGCTGTATGGTTGGCTTAGCTGGGAAGACCAGCAGTTCAGTTTTGGACAGGTTCAGCTGAAGGTGATGGGCTTTCATCCATGCAGATATGTCAGAGAGACAATCTGAGATCCGCACTGAGACTGTGGAGTCATCAGGTGGGAATGACAGATAGAGCTGGGTATCATCAGCATAGCAATGATATGAGAAGCCGTGTGAGTGGATGATCTGACCGAGTGAGGTGGTGTATATGGCAAAAAGGAGGGGGCCCAACACAGAGCCTTGGGGGACCCCCGTGGTGAGGCGGTGAACTGCTGATGTGTGCCCTAGCCAGGACACACTGAAGGACCGACCAGTAAGGTAAGATTGAAACCAGGAGTGTGCGTGGCCTGTGATGCCCATGTTCCAGAGTATGGATAACAGGATATCATGATTGACAGTGTCAAATGCTGCTGATAAGTCCAGTAGAATGAGTACTGAAGACTTGGCTGCTGCTCTAGCCTCTTTCAAGGCTTCTGTCACAGACAACAGAGCCGTTTCAGTGGAGTGGCCGATTTTGAAGCCAGATTGGTTGATGTCAAGGAGGTTATTTTGGGAGAGAAATTCTGTGACCTGTTTGAAAACAGCCCTTTCGATGATCTTAGAAAGGTATGGGAGGAGTGAGACTGGTCGATAATTCTCCACTTGAGTGGGGGTGAGGGAAGGTTTTTTGAGTAGTGGTGTTACCTGCGCTTGTTTAAATACTGTAGGAAATGTTCCTGAAGTCAGTGAAGCATTAATCACATGTGTGATTGGTGCTGTGATAGTAGGGGCAACAGACTGTAAGAGGTTGGATGGAATAGGGTCCAACAGGCATGTGGTAGGACGGCTAGAGGAAAGGAGTTTAGACACCTCGTTCTCTGTGAGGGGAGTAAATGAGGGGAATGACGCAGTTGGGCTTTTATCAGTTGAGTTAGTAGTAGCCATAGTCAGGGGAGAAGAAGCAGTGTGTGATGATGATGATGTTGAAGAAGGAGGCGTGCAGTCTATGGGTGGATCAGTGAACTGACTGCTGATAGTAGACACTTTATTTGTGAAAAATGAAGCAAAATTGTCTGCTGTCAGATTAGTAGTGGGCGGTGGAGGTGGAGGGTTGAGTAGTGTTTTAAAGGTTGAGAATAGTTTCTTGGTGTCGGTGGCAGAATGAATTTTGTTATTATAGTAAGCCTTCTTCGCAGCAGTGACACTGGATGAGAAGGATACCAATAGTGACTGGAATGTGATCAGGTCAGAAGAGCTTTTTGTTTTGTGCCATTTTCTCTCTGCGGCTCTGAGGTTGGTACGCAGCGACCGGAGGTTATCATTGAGCCATGGGTGGGACTGGGAGGATCGAGCGGGTCTAGTAGATAGAGGGCACAGATTATCCAGACAGGAGCTAAGTGTAGAGCACAGAGACTCAGTGGCATCATTAACCTCTAAGGAGGAAAAAGTGCTGGGGGGAGGGAGAGCGGAGGCTACGACAGTGGAGAAGTGGGTGGGGGACAAATTGTGGAGGTTGCGGCGGAAAGAGACCATGGGGGAGGGAGCAGAGTGTTTTTCAGGGAGAGACACACTGAACTGAATGAAATAGTAATTAGCAATTTTATAGCAGTAATAGCAATTTTATTGCTGCAATAAATATAAATAAGTCGTTTTTTTTGCAGTTCATAATCTGACCAGTCGACTATTATCATTAGTCGCAGCCCTATTAGGCATAGCAAGTACAAAACTGTGTCATTACAACCTTATTTAAAAATAGTTTAGTCTTTAATAAATTGTATACAGGGTGGGGAAGCAAAATTTACAATATTTTGAGGCAGGGATTGAAAGACAGTGTATGACCAATTAGTTTATTGAAAGTCATGAGAATTTAAATCTTCAAATCATATTTTACTGCATTTGTAACGGTCTTGTTGTCTACCTCAAGTTCAATTGCCATTTTTCTCATGGATTTGGTTGGATCCTTTAGGATTTTGGATTTCAGAGCTTTAATAAAAGGTTTGGTACGTTTTTTTGTTGCTTCCTCCACTTCCAGACTTTCTCGTAATAGTTTTGCTCATAGTCATTCTCTTCTTTCCATTATAAACAGTCTTTATGGACACTCCAACTATTTTTGAAATCTCCTTTGGTGTGACGAGTGCATTCAGCAAATCACACACTCTTTGACGTTTGCTTTCCTGATTACTCACATGGGCAAAAGTTTCTGAAAAGGTATGGATAATAGTGTTAGGTATGATTATGACATCAATATATGTTTGGTTTCAAAACAACTGACGTAGTGCCTGCTGAGAAAAAACAACTAAATGTTCATTGTAAATTTTGCTTCCCCACCCTGTACATTGACATCATAGATAGTGCCGCTGCTTGTTTATATTTTATAGATGTCGTATGGACCCAATTAATTACTTTTACATTAATTTGGTATATATGTAAAATTATGCACTGTCAACTGAAATAAAATAAGATGGTATTTTGTATTGTATTGTATATTTCATTTTTTTTTATATATATAATCTGACCAGTCAACTCTTTCATATGTATAAATATAAATATAAAAATAAGATGGTATTTTGTCTTGTACTATGTTGTATATTTCATTTTTTTTATATAATCTGACCACTTGACTCTGTCATATGTATAAATATAAATATATAAATAAGATGGTATTTTGTCTTGTACTGTATTGTATATATATATCTTTTTTTATAATTTGACCAGCCGACTCTGTCATATGCATAAATATAAAATAAGATGGTATTTTGTCTTGTATTGTATATTTCATTGTTTTTTTTTTTTTTAATATAATCTGACCAGTTGACTCTGTCATGTGTATAAATATAAATATAAAAATAAGATGGTATTTTGTCTTGTATTATATATTTCATTGTTTTTTTTTTATATAATCTGACCAGTCGACTCTGTCATATGTATAAATATAAATTAATAAAATAAAATGGTATTTTGTATTGTACTGTATTCCATTGTTTTCTGTTTTTTTTTTTTGCATAATCTAACAAGGCAACTAGTGGTTACAGTAGTCAACTATTGAAATACTACTTTTATACTGCTTATATCTTTGACTTTTATTCTGATTGTATCGTTTAATCTTTAATGTGTACAAAAAGCAAATAAATCTATCTTTATCTTTATTTTATCTTAAATATTCATCCATTTCAGCCTCGGTTGACAGTGTGATTCTTCTGCTACGGTGGAACCCTCTGCAAACCCTCTTAATTTGTGGGTAAAATCTCCAGGTTTTCCAGTGGAATCATGTGGAGCCATGTTCCATCTCCGTTATGGGATGTCTTACCTGGCTCCGGTGACGTCCACTCCCACCATCAGCTGGCCGTTCAGAGACAGCAGCTCGTCTCGGAGTCTGATCCTCCCACAGCGGGTGGCCGGGCTCTTCTTCCTCACCTCGGTCACCCAGATACAGCCCACATCCATCATGGGACCCTGGTCCTTCCTCCTCCTCGGACCTCCCTTTTTTCTTCCTTCGGGGTCTCCAAAAATGGGGATGTTCCCGAAGCTGAGGCCGAAGTCTCTGCCATCTGCTTCATCTTTACAGAGGGAAACAGCGTGCACTTCGATGTCCAGTCCGTCGTTACAGGACGGACTAACGGGCGGCGCCGTGTCACACTCCATGAAGTTCATCTGAATGTACTCCACCAGCTTCTGGATGGCGGCCAGGCACAGCGATATGTCCACCACGTTAAGACTGTTAACGCTGCTGCTGCTGCAGATGCTCTGTCTTTCCACATTCTGACTGATGTCCTGCTCCACATGCTGCAGAAAAACACAAATGATCAACCAGCCCACACCAGTGGACAATTAGGTTTTACTTCTTAAAAATAAATCAACAGCCCTGCAACTAAATAAAGACCTGTCTAATAAAATATGGTCTTGACAGATGTAACGACTCCTTTTCTACAACGGCATCAGATCAACTTTATGATATGGACTGAGATGAGAAAGCTGCAGAAGGAACACTGAAGCATTTTTAAGTGTTTCAGCTGCGAATGTAAATGAAATAGGACAAAAGAAAATATAAGCATAAAAATAATTTTCATGATAGGAAAATATATTAGGGATTGACCGATATATTCGGCATTTCACACATATTGGCATCTGCCTTTTTTTTTTTTATCCGACGGCTGATAAGAGATCAATTTCAAATTGGGTTGTTTTGGCTCTGATGCAGCCGTACCTCTCTCAGTCCACAGAAGTGAAAATGAAACTTCAAGCTCATTTACCTTTTCCCTACCTTCTGAATCTTTGCAAACTTACTGGTGCAGGACAGGTTTAGATTGTGATTAAAAGCAAATGCCAAGGTCTGACAGTGAAATAGTCCTGGTATTGGTGTGTGGGGGCGGTGTGCACGAGGCTTATTTGTTAAATTTTTCATTGAACTTTATAAGACATGCTTCTGAGCCTGGGAGCTCCCTGAACTTTTTATTAGAATTTTTAAAGAAAGATGTCTAATGTCTAAGATAAAAAAAAAAAGGAAAACTTTACATGTTGCAAATCTGAAAAGCTGTTTAATAAAGATATACTTAAAGGCATTTAAAGTTTAAACAAAGTTAAGTGTTGGAGTTTGTATTATTGAAAATTTTGATGCCATTATTTTCACTTTTACTGCAAATTAATATTGGCTCCAAATATCGGTTATCAGCCTCCTTGACTACTAATAATCAGTATTGGTATTGGCCCTGAAATAATCATATCAGTCAATCCCTAAAATATATCATGATAAAAGTATTTACGGCACAGCCCTATTACATGCTATAATAAAGGCGGTTCCAGTACCTTGTGGTCAGCATGGTGGTCCTTATTCTGGCCGTTGTCTTGTGACGTTGTCGTCTGAGACCGGAGCCAGTCATCCAGCAGTGGGAGGATGCTCAGGGCATTGTCCTGAGTGACGGGCATCCTGGCATCCTGGGCCCACGGGGGGTGGGGGGGCCTTCACCAACCACCAGTCTGAACCTGAGGACAGTTTGTAGATTCACAGGATCCACTGCAGGGCGCCGTCTTCAAACCCATGTCTGTGTGTCCATGAGCAGCACCGTCAACAGTCACACCGTCTGTGGGGGCCGTGTCCACTATAAGAATATACTCACTGCTTTTGTAGTCGTCACTACCTGCAAAACAACAAACGTCACAGTTTGGTGGAGAAATTCATCTTAATTTATCCGTTATCAAGTGATTTATCACCATTTATTATAATATTATACTCTACTTCTGCATCTTCTCATTGAAAAAACAGGTATTTTTAGAGCTGTCAAAATTAACTCATTAATGCAGATTAATCCATCATCATGATTAAGCCGATTAAAAATTTTAACTCAATGAACCCATCTGCAGCACAGAATGACTGAACATCTCTGTCAATGCATTTGGGTCAGTTTGTCCAAGTAGAGCTATCATCACGCATGAACAAATGGTCAGCTGATTATATAGTGACAGGCAGCAGAACCAACCCACAAAGATGGAAGACACTAAACAGTACGTTAGCCCTCTGGATGGAAATATGAGGACAACTTTCTCCACTGTACCTGGCTATGTATGAAAATTAAGCCTTTTTGGCATGATATCTGCTCCACTTTGACCAGGTTCACAGGGGTTAATGTTCCAGCGGACCCTGAACTTTGTTTGCTGGGGAACTTTACAAGTGTTCGTGGTTCTCTAAAGAATGTTCAACTCAAATTTAACCCTTTCATGCATACTGGTCACTACAGTGGACAGCTATTCTACAGCCGTTCTCTTGTATATTCGTGGATTTTGTTGTTCTTTTCGTTGTTTTTTTTTTTTTTTTTTTACACATATCTTTATTAAAGTTTTAAGACACTATATATCTTTTCTGACATGAATTGGTTACATTATCTAGATCTCTCCTGAGCATAAACCCCCAGAATCACAAGCCCTCCCCATAGTTTTCACACAATTTATCACTAAATTCATGTTTCTGTGCGTCAAAAATTAAACGTGTGGTGTCCAGCTGAGTGGACATTTTTGAAACTTAATGAAAAATAGGTTCATAAGAATTTTTGTTTTTCATTATTATTTTTTTATGTATTTTTGAAATTTTTTGAACTATTTTTATTTTATTTATTTTTTAAAATTTATTTTTCAAAAGAAATTTTTCAATCGCATTGTTTTTTTCATGTGTAAAGAAGAATAAAACACTCAGGAAAAAATTTTGATTAAGGTTCTCATAATTCATGCATGAAAGGGTTAAATTACGGAAGTTGCTCTATGTGTGGTCAAGAAGTGCATTGCGGTGTCATGGAAATCTGACTGCCCCCTTCTTATTGATAGGTGGATTTTTGAGATGAACAGTTGCATCCCCCTGGAAAAAAATCACTTGTCTCAGGAAACAATATAATACCTTCTTGAAAATTTGGCAGCCATATTTAGACCATATTGGTACATCTCTTACACCAAGTACTTAATGTAGTTATCTATATTGACCCTGTGCACTGACTGTTGTTTTGTTGTTGTTTTTTTATGTTATTGGTATATTTTGTTGGTGCACACTGTATAAGAAAAAACCTGAAAATAAAATATTTCAAAAGAAATATGAGGACAAAAAAAAAAGATGGAACAGTCAACCCACATAAAGTCTTATACACACTCTGCAGGAAGGAGTTTTCTTTTCACCAAAGCACTTCCACCTTAAAATACCACATTAACGCGAAGCATATGTTAGTCGGGGATTCTGCTAGCACATCGGCTAATGTGTCGCTCAGCTTGGACAAACACATTAGGTGCATATATATTCCCTTCTTTCTTGAGTCTCTTTGCTCGTACAAAATGAAATGAGATTAATATAGATTAAAAATGAATGATATTTAACTAACTGAAATGAATCCACAGCATCCTTGTGATTAATTAAAATTGTAATCATTTGACAGCACTAATATTTTCCTACATTTCATTTATTGATCATGTAGGTGTTAGGGGTGTAAGAAAATATCGGTTCTGCAATATATCGCAATATTTCATTTCACAATACTGTATCGATATTAAAAAGTACTGTATCAATATTTTGAGGTATTTATTTAAATGCAGATATTGTGGAGGTTCATTTTGTTTTTTTGCTTTTCTTTTTTGTTTATATTTTATTTATTATTATTTAACACTCTTATTAAATAATGTTCGTTCCTTTGTTGGGATTGCACAAAAATAATGTTATGATGTTAGTTATGAATTAATAGAATATGAACATTTGAACAGGATCTTAAACTGTAATGTCTATAAAACGTAATTTAAGTTTTAACACAGGAACATTTTGTGATATAGCATTTGATCCTGTTCTGATTAGGGGTGTAATGATATGAAAATTTCATATCATGGTTGTTGTGACCAAAATAATCGCGGTATTGTTGAAATTGTGCTCAGAATGTTCAAAAGTACTAATATACACAATGAAATAATTTAACCAAGTTGTATTTAAAAAAACAAAACAAAAACAAACAAACAAATAAAATAATTGGCACAATGTACTTTCTCTTGGCAGAAACATTCAAGTATTAACCCTTAGGGGTCTGAGCCTATTTTGTCTGTTTTTCAGTACTTTTGATTTTGCCTTTATATACTATATAAACAAATGTTTATTATACCCATGTTTGGGATCTTTTTTTCAGCACAACTTCATCTATATCATCTGCCTATTATTTTTTTCACTTTAACCAACTATAAAAACATAAAAGGCCATAAAACATAAAAAATTCATAAAATCCAATTTGAAAAATGCATATACTTTATTGCATAAATAAGACAAAGATGCTTAATGAACTTTTTCAAAGACTTTAAAAGTGAATATTGGTTCCAAATATTAGGTATAGAAAATTAAAATTCTAAGAAATTAAAACTATACTCAAATATTTGACATAAAAGCACATCTTCACATGGGCATTTTTTTCCCTAAAAGTGCGGTAATCAAACACAGTTATCATGATAATTAGAATTTAAATGGTAATACTAACTGTTGGCAATTTTACCACGGTTTATTGTTATACTGGTAATCATTACATCCCTAGTTCTGATCAAATAAAAATGTGTTTAGTATTTGTGCAGATTTCTGGTGTAATCCAATTCTTCAAAGAAATAATCATTTAAAAAAAGAAACAAACAAAAAATTGCCTTTTTAACAATATCATGATATATCGTATCGTGATCCTAGTATTGTGATTTGTATCGTATCGCCAGATTCTTGCCAATACACACCCCTAGTAGGTGTTAATATTTGAATATTATTCTTCTCAATAATTATTTTCTTTTTATTCTCATAAAATTATCTCCATATTTTACGACATTATTCTCGTGGTGACTTTTTATTTTCGTATGTGGCCCTACTATGTCGTCGTACATTACCGCTGATCTCTGGGCTAAATTCTCTCCGTTATGTCAGGGTTTGATATGTAGCTTCTTCACTCATTAAATCAGACGTTGTGGATGAAAGTCATGTTAACTAAAGACAATTTGTTGTTGGCGGTCTAAGACATGCAGAACCAGCTGTGTAGTCCTTCAGGGGCCCCATTCTGTATGAAGAGCTTCGATGTGAAGTGAGGAATCTGGGTTGACCCCTTCTGCACACACAGTAACTACAGACACAGAACTGAGTGCAGCCACATCTGTAGCAGATATAGACAAAATGTAGGCTACCATGAGACCACACTTTAATGACTATGCAGAGCTTGGGCTTCAAATAAACTGCTGGGCTTTGTGGTACCATCTGTCTCTACTATTCCTGGGCTCTTTTACTGAAAAGAAACAGGGCCTGGTTTGGCCTGGCTTGGCCTGGCCTGGCTTGGCCTGAGCTCAGCCGTAGCGTGGAATGGGGGTGTAGGGTCACAAAGAAGGAGTGCACAGTGGGGGTACAGCAGAAGGAAAAGAAGACGGAGTTTTCCAAATGTGGGCGCAGCGTCAAAATGACACATAATTGATGTGTAGCAGGAGGACGTCCACTCAGAGCAGGAAAACGTCTATGGGTTCACATGTAAATACACACAAGGCTGAAACGGCCTTTAAACAACCGAGCACACAAGGATCAGTCTGTTCATCGTGTTTAGTGAGATGTATTTACTGTGACAGAAACAACAGTTGGAAAAGAATAAATGATCATGTGTAAGTTTGGAGACGGTGGGAGGAGCCTCGTACTGGTGACTTTAGAAAGACAGACTACACACAAAAAAACATGATCAAAAAAAGTTAAATAATGAACTGTTTCTGACACGAGCCGCACTGTTTTAACGAACAAGTTACTATTCTTTTCTCTGCACTTGTTTGTTGTATGTTACTGCTGTTAACTGTGAAATTTCCCCACGGTGGAACAAGGTTCTAATAGTTTTGGATTTTTCATTATAGTTTAGTTTTATTCAGTTTTGACTTTTTTTTTCTCTAATTCAGTTAGTTTTAATTCGTTTTTAGAGCAGGTTTGCTAGTTTTTATTAGTTTTCGTTATTTTCTAAATGCTTAGTTTTAGTTTAGTTTTAGTTTTTTTATATCTTTCATCTTCTTCACCGTCATATTCAAATAAATCCCAGACAGGACTCTGCTGCTTTCTCCCAACTTTAGTCTGCATGTTTCCAGTAGAGTGGGGACCAGAAGACGACTGGAAACCACTAGTGAGGAGAAGTGACGGACCGTTAAATATCATATGGTGCCAGCAGCTAAAATTGCTTGAGGGAAATAAATTGATTTCATATCAATCTGACACTGACAAAGACGAAAACGAAGGGAATTTTATCCACAATTTTTATCTGTTTCAGTTAGTTTTGTATGCACACAATACAGTTTCAGTTAATTATCGTTTTTTTTCCTTTTAATTATAGTTTTTATTTATTTCAGTTAACGAAAATGTTTTTTCAATTTCAGTTTTCATCATTTTGTTAGTTTTCGTTAACGATAACCTTGCGGTGGAATAAATAAAGTCCTATCTTATCTTATCTTATCTTATCTACTGAACTTGGGCAGTGTGTCATGTTGGGCACAATAATAAAAAAACCCCTCACTTATCCGATGTGACTTGGCTTTGTTCTGTTGAAATCAGCATAATATCAGACAAGTGCATGAAAATGTTGGTGCTGGAAAAATGCTGAAGCACAAGTAAGTGTTCAGTTAACCTGTAAAAGAGCAGTAGTTTGGTGACATTTAAGGGTTGGGAACCATTCAGCTATTAGACAGTTGGTGCAAGTTTTAGGGCATCCAGATAAACGGGGGGGGGGGGGGGGGGGGGGGGTTTCAAAAGCAAATTTACAAAAACTATCATGTGGGTGCCATAAGAAGAGCTAACAACTATTCGCAGCCGGCCAACTAAATGACTGCCAACAACTATTATGTAAAAGAATTAACTTTAGCCGGTGTTGTTAGAAGTGGAAATAAATCATGTTTTATAGCGGCAAGTAAAGATTTGCTTTGGAATACCCAAGTGGCAAAAAGAAAAAAAAAAAGCTATTCCACATTAACAAAATATTGCACTTACAACCTCATACTTATAATTACACACAGCTACATTTCGCACACTCATTATCATATTGATAATATATTGTCTAGTACATATTGTACAAGTTGCTGTTCTAATTTTGTGTCATTATACAGTGCACTTACATCTGACATCTGTCTATCTATCTATCCATCTATCCATCTATCTATCAAACCTGCTAAGTGACATTTTTGGTTGGAAATAAAAATCTGCTATCACCCATATTATAGTTTCAAATTTCAGTCTCCTGTGAAAGTTGTTTACATTCCATCATAAGTACCAACATTAAAGGAACAGATATTTTTTGTCATATTTCACAGTTTCTTGTTATATAAACAGTTCTCTCTCTCTCTCTCTCTCTCTCTCTATGTGTGTATATATATATATATATATATATATATATATATATATATATATATATATATATATATATATATATATATATATATACATATATATATATCGAATACAGATGTAAGTGCACTGTCGCTGGCAGAGATCACCTGCAATTTCATTGCACAACTGATGTAACGGCATTAAAGTTTATTCTATTCTATTCTATTCTATTGCAAACAGCAGAGGAAAATACTGATGTTTGTCTTTGAGATAAATTAAATTGAAAAACAAAACATAAACATTTTCCATGAGAAAATGAACAGAACACCAACCAGTCAGATGCATCCACTGTCACTGATCCTGATCTGTTCTTTCATTTACTGATAGTTTGGACATAAAATAATAGTCATTTATTACTATTACTATTACTACTACTACTACTATTACTACTACTACTTATCATTATTTCTCTGTTATTGTTGTGTGTAATTTGTTGTTTTTACATGTACTTTCCAATGTGCAATTGCCTGTTTTTTGGCTACTGTTTTTTAAACTTTTAAACCTAAATTTCCTGAGGGCTCAGTAAAGTTCTGTCTAATCAAATCAAATCTAAATGTGTGAGGTGAGGTCACGGGACACTGACCTTTGACCCCTTCCAGTCACTTCATCCTGAAGGCCACTGTTAATGAGTCTCTGCAGTAGAAACATACAGGGGTTGGACAAAATAATGGAAACACCTTAAAACATCAACAAAATATAATTTAATATGGTGTAGGTCCGCCTTTTGCGGCAATTACAGCCTCAATTCTCCGAGGTATTGATTCATACAACTTGTGAATTGTTTCCAAAGGAATTTTAAGCCATTCTTCAGTTAGAATACCCTCCAACTCTTTTAGAGACGATGGCGGTGGAAATCGACGTCTTACTTGAATCTCTAAAACTGACCATAAATGCTCAATAATGTTGAGGTCTGGGGACTGTGCCGGCCATACGAGATGCTCAACTTCATTAGAATGTTCCTCATGCCATTCTTTAACAATTCTAGCTGTATGGATTGGGGCATCATCATCTTGAGGTGAAGGTGTTTCCATTATTTTGTCCAACCCCTGTACAAGCATCTCTTATCTGTTTTCACTGTTAAATACTCTAAATTCATCAGTGTTCCCCACTCTCCTCTGGACCTGCCCTGATTTACCAGACTGACTTCCACACTGACAGAAAACAGTACGGATTTTTTTTTATTTTTTATAATCAAACCGGAAGAGAAAGTCAGTCAGTCAGCTGCTGACACACATTGGTTAAACAACAACAACAGCATTAACAACAAGGACATTTCCAGTAATGGCCTAAATCCCTCTAAATGGAGCCCTACCCCCACTCTCCATAATCTGTGGCTCAGACCTGCAGCGTAGAGGAACACAGGCTTTAGTTTATGCACAAGTACTCTGCACTCACACCCACTGATTTTACTACAAATTAACAGGAATATATATGTTCAGCTGTTTTCTGCCTCCTATAGAGCAGGAGTGTCAAACTTCTATCAGGGCCCACATTCAGCCCAATCTGATCTCAAATGGGCCGGACCAGTAAAATAATGACATAATAACCTATAAATAATGACAACTCCAAAGTTTCTCTTTGTTTTAGTGCAAAAAATAACATTAAATTATGAAAATATTTACATTTACAAACTATCTAAGCAAAAAAAGATGTAAATAACCTGAAAAAACTGAAATTTCTTGAGAAAAATAAGTGCTATTTTAACAATATTGTGCCTCAACTTATCATTTATACATCTACAAGAGCGCCAAACATTCAGTAATAAGCAGAATATTGTTAAAGTTGCACTTTATTTTCTTTAGACATTTCAGCTTGTTCATATTACTTCAGGTTATTCACATTTTATTGTTAAAGGATAGTTTATTAATGTAAATATTTTCACAATTTAATGGGGGGGGGGGGTTTGCACTTAAACAGAGAAAAAATTTAAGTTGTCATTCTTTATAGGCATAATGTCATATTAATTTTTCATATTAAACCAAGAAGAAACTTTGGAGTCAATATTTATAGATTATTATGCTATTATTTTACTTGAGATCAAATTGCTCTGTATGTGGAACCTGAACTAAAATGAGTTCGACATAATTGATTATTAATGTCTTCAGTGTAATTTTTGCACTTCTCTTTTTTGCACTACTTTAGTTTTAGTGCAAAAAGTAAAATTACAGTATAAAAATATTTACCTTCACTACCTATCAAACTATAACAAAAAAAAGTGAATAACCTGAAAATTCATGAAAAACCTGAGATTTATTAAGAAAAATAAATGAATTCTAATACGGCTAAAATTTACTTAGTTGTAAGAAATGCATAGAACTGTGTTGAAATAGTGCTAATACATTTGTGCACAGACTACTGACATTATTTGACAGTGGAAGCTATATTTTCAGAAATATCGGATTTTGAATAGCGCGTGTATGTGAAAACTTTTGCTGGTGGACGGACGTGACATTACCCATGATGCTCTGGTCAGTACCAGTACTTTATTAGGAATAAACTTATATACTTACTATTGCTAATTCTCCTCTTATTCATAAATGTTAGTATTGTGGACCTAAAACAATAACAGCTGACACAAAAAACACAAAATGTGGCAGTGGACGGATGTGACATGGTTGTTACAGATCCCATCATACTGATGCTCTGCAGCCATGTCACCGTTTACACTAATGATCCCTGTGCAAAAACTAGGATCAGAATTATTTATTGTATAGTTTATCATCATACTAAAGAGTAAATAACAAAATATAATTGTTATTTCTTTATAAAAATGCTTATTATTAGAGTATTGTTTATTTAAAAAGTGAGGTGTGACATTCTTAATGTATGTATTGGCGTAACATAAGCAGGATGGATCAGCACCATACTCCATATTGAACCTGTAAAAATCAAACATGTGATATGTAGGAGAGAATCTGTAAGAAAAACTGGGGAATCTAAAAGAATAGAATATTTGTTTTTCAGGTAAATTCAGTTCAAATATAACTTGGCCATTTGTGACATGAAAATATAGCATTAATTGTGATGAAATTGGACATTTTTGAGCTGAAAACATAGTTCATATGACCATCAACATGTTGCAACAGAACTGAAATCCTGTCAATTTGCATAACTTGCATTTACCAACACAAAGTTCCTTTGGGGATTCACTTATATTGATTTCTTCTGCACAAAGACAGAAATAAGACCTCTAAGCAAATTTTAGCTGAGATATCCTTTTACTTTTATACTCTGTGGTGTTTGTTTCAGCTGGTTCTGGAATAAAGGACAAGTTGTTTGTCATTTTCATCTATGTCTGTTTCATACTTTTGTTTCTTTTTTTTGCCTAGTCAAATAATTGTGTGAACAAATCATACAAAATAACTGACAGATTAATTGATTACAGAACTAATGGATAGCTGTAGCTCTAGTAAAGACCACAAATATGGGTCTGTCAGGATGAACATGCATGACTAAGATCAGGTGTTTACGTATTGATAGTACAGACAGTGTGTGACGCAGACGTAGAGTCAGCAGAGGGTCAATGACGTCATCAGAGTACTGTGTAAAAAAAAAAAAAAAAAAATTAAAAAAGCAGTGGCATTTCTGTTCTAGAGCGTGAAACAACCAAACCTCTGCCTACCTTTATTTAATCCATAAAAACCCAGTGCTAATTTTGTCAGTTCCCAAATGAGTTTTTCTCTCTATTTAACCTTTCTTAAGTGATTTATTGTCATTTATTAGAATATTATCGAATTAATTTTGCTTTTTTTTAATTTTTTTTTTTACTGTGAATCATATTTTCTTAGTTAGTTTCCTAAACTTGATTTAGATGCTCATGGAAACTCAAAGAAAATTCAAAGGTTATTAAATCAAAACAGAGAAACGTGAGGAAAAAGTGACTTTTTTAGCAAATATATCAATAACTGAACATAAACCAAGTGTCCATGCACTGTCACTGATCCAACTCCACAGGTTTTACTGGTGAATTAATGTTGCAATATTGTTAAATCTGTCCTAGTCACATTCACACCAAGGATATCCGGCAGCGGTGGTCAGGGTAAAACCATTATATCCCAAAAACTCGATTTCGGGGATATAATCATGCACTGTTAACTGAAATAAAATTAGTTTGTATTTTGTTTTGTATTCTATTCCATTGTTTTGTGTTTTGTTTTTTGCATAATCTGACCAGTCCATTATGTGAAATAGACCAAATAAATTATTTTTAATCACATTTCATACAAAGATCATGCAGACAGAGGAAAAAAAAAAAAAAAAATTAAATTATATTCATTAAATTGCACTGTAAACTGAATAAATTGAAATGAGAATGTATTTTGGATTGGATTTCTTTTTTTTTTTTTTTTGCATATTCTGACCAGCTGACTATGACATATGGACCAAATAAATTACTTTTGATCACATTTTATACTGAGATCATGCACACAGAAGAAAAAAACAATTAAATTATGCACTGATGCACTAATGCAACTGAAATAAAGTAAGATTGTATTTTGTATTGTATTTTTATTTATTTTTTTTGCATATTCTGACCAGCCAACTATGACATATGGACCAAATAAATTACTTTTGATCACATTTCATACTGAGATCATGCCGACAGAGGAAAAAAAACCATTTAAATTATGCACTGATGCAACTGAAATAAAGTAAGGTTGTATTTTGTATTATATTTCTTGTTTTTTTTTTTTTTGCATATTCTGACCAGCTGACTATGACATATGGACCAAATAAATTACTTTTGATCACTTTTCATACTGAGATCATGCAGACAGAAGAAAAAAAAAAAAACTTTTAAATTATGCACTGTCAACTGAATAAATTGAAATGAGATTGTATTTTGTATTGTATTTCTCTTTCTTTTTTTTTGCATATTCTGACCAGCCGACTATGACATATGGACCAATTAAAGTACTTTTGATCACATTTCATATTGAGATCATGCCGACAGAGGAAAAAAAAAAAAACATTTAAATTATGCACTGATGCACTAATGCAACTGAAATAAAGTAAGATTGTATTTTGTATTGTATTGTATTGTATTGTATTGTATTTTTTTTTTTTTTTTTTGCATATTTTGACCAGCTGACTATGACATATGGACCAAATAAATTACTTCTGATCACATTTCATACTGAGATTATGCAGACAGAGGGAAAAAACACATTCAAATGATGCACTAACCGGAGGAAAAACAGGTTCTATTTTGTTTTTGTTTGTTTGTTTTGTTAATCATGTGGACCTGCAGACCTTTTTATTCTCTGGTCAACACCGCTCTTCACCCAACAGTTAAGACAAGATTTAGTTTAACACTGTTGAATGTTTGAGGCTGACCTACATGTCCCACACACCCCTCCCCCCACCTCACCCCTGCCCCACCCCCTGCCCTTCATTCACCATATGGCCAAAGATTAGAAAAATCCCCATTTCAGTATATCTTACATGCATACTATACACAATAAAACAAGAAATAACTCTACGCACCACATTTATAGTACACTGCACTGGTAAAAACCCTTTGGACGTTAAAAAAAACAAAAAAAAAAACAAAGGAGGTGCAGCACAAAGTTACAACTGTTACCGTTACCTTTACTATTATTATACACATATTGGTTGGAGTTTCCCTTTCTGAGTGCAAAAGCTAAAAGGAAGATTAGACGGAGAGTGTTCAAATGATATGTGGGTCATGCTGAGATTTCAGTGTCAGCTGCCATTTGTGCAATTATTATTTAACACAGAAAATGCACATTTGCATCCATTTTATGTGTGAAATGGCTGCGACGGTGCTGAGAACCGGTGGCAAAACAGAGAATTTTCTCCCCTGTTGTTATTTTATTCACTTTTTCTCAAAAATGTCAAATTGGAATGGGAATAAGCTTTATTGTCGTTGCAAAAATACAACTGTGCAGTGCAATGGCATTTTGTTTTTATGCTGTGTAAAGTTCACAGAATTATAAATACAGAAAGAAATTTAAAAGCAGTTAAGAATAAAAATAAACACAAAAATCGTGCAGAATGTACAGGTGTTATGTTCAGTAACACGTTGAAACTGTCAAGTATTTAAAAATACATTTAATGTGAGTAGTGCAGTTGACATGCATATAGATATATCCCATGACTATTTACTAATGTCTTTTAAGTCATTTTTATCTTCTTACACTTGTCATGAGTAATATTCATCAATGGACACACCAAGAGATCATCTCTCTATTAATCCTCATGAGACGTAGTTATGGGGGGTTTTGTCTAACGAGAGATCCGCAGCTATATAAAAAAAAGAACTGAAAAACTATCCACTGAAATGGACATTCATTGAAAACAAAAGTATCGAAAAATGTATCTGAAATTTCACTCAAGACAAGTTTTTCATGCAAAAAAGCAGAATGTTGTACTGATATTATAGAGTTATTGCTCTATATGTTAACCCTTAAAGACCCAAACAGCCCCTGGAAACCAAATTCATCTACCAATGTAAACTGTTTAATACCTGTTGATCCACTAATCCTATCAATACATGTAATCATCAGATATGACCCATTTGGACTTTAAGAGGCTCTGTAGTTACCATGGAAACACTGTCATCTTCTACAACATTGATTTGCCAGTAAAATCCATGGAGTTGGACCAATAACACTTGGTTTATGTTCAGTTAATGATTTATTTTGTCATGAAAAGTCACTATTTCCTTAGTTTTCTCATTTTTTGATATAATAACCCTCAAATTTAATCAAGCTTTTATGAACATCTACATGATCAGTAAATTATATTTCAAAAAATCCATGATTTTCACTGAAAAACTACAAAATATAGAGGATAAGATTATAAGAAATGGTGATAAATAATTGAAGAAAGGTTAAATATAGAGAAAAAACATGGAGGAACTTCCACAAAAGTAGCACTGGTTAAGCATGTTTTAAAGACATTTTCTGTTTTGAGTTTAACAACTGCTTTAGCTCAAGACAAACTGATTTTCAGCTAAACAGCAGTTATGCATCTCAACCAAGGCTGATACATTAACCATAGTTTCTAATATCAACAGCTACTGAAAAATTCTACACTATTAAAAATAATACTATTTTAACATATGTCGCTGCCATAAAGTATTTCATTACCATTTTACAGAAAATTAGAGTTGTAAAATTATCACAATATCAAATTATCTAAATAAGAGGTACAGGGATGAGGGTGGTGCTGGGCATTACTGGACATACAAGTATATATGCAGTATGTGCGTATGTGTATATGTATATATGTATGTACGTATATGTGTGTTATTGTATTAGGTGTTTATGTAAATTATATTATATTTGATTGTATAATATAAAGCCAGAAACAAAATTACTTAACAGTAAGTATCAGGTGTTAGAGTATAGATATATTTAGACTAGGAAGGTTATTATTGATATGAATTATTTAAGGGGAAGGGGTGGGAGTTTATAAGTAACACTTCTTCTCACTCCGTTTTGAATATGTATTATATGTTTAATGTTAAATGTTTTGTTTGTTTATTTATTGTTCTTCTTTTTTTAACAGCTTTATTCGTCATTTTTCCATAACAACATTGACATTATTAAGGCATTTCTTACAATATTTGTGAATTTGCCCCCCCATTCTTCTTCTTTTTTGACATTCATATTAAAAAAAACCTACATCAATCAATCAATCAATCAATCAATAAAAATAAATACTGCTTTGTCTCCCAGCCCTATTTTTAATATTATATAGTGATACTTTTATTCTTCCAACATTTACTTGTCTTTAAATTGATAACTTACTATCAAATACAATATCAGCTACAATAAAAGCTATTGATTCGTGCAGAATCGGTTCCAAACTCCAGTTAAGTGGATGTATTAAATATTGTGAAGTGGTTTTTAATAGGGCTGAAACACAGACTGATCCAAAGCCCAGAGGCCAGTTGGAGGCACTGGAACATGCCAGGGATTAGAGTTATTTATTGTTTGAGGCTCCGTTGAGCCGCTGTCAGCACTTTATGTGGGTGCTGTGCATGGGGGGGGGGGGGGGGGGGGGGGGGGCAGAGTGTGTACGTCTGCACATCCACCAATGTTCATTTAAACACACTCTACTATTGCTCATTTGACCTGTTCAGTATATGCCATAACACACTCTGATCATGAGTCCAGTGTGGAGGAGGGTCTTTGGAGAAGAAGACTTTGGATTAGGGTTTGGGTAAAGCCAGGTTTAGTCATGTTTGATCAGTTTAACTGGTTAATCAGTCCTGTTGGTGATGCACTTCTATTTGTTTGGGGGGTTTATTACTTTGACTTGTATTCAGTGGAACAGCTTCTAATACAGTTGCAATTAACCATTTTCTGACTGTAGTCGCAAATGGTATTCATTCATTCATTCACTCATTTTCTGAACCCGCTTTATCCTCACTAGGATCACAGGGGTCGCTTGGAGCCTATCCCAGGTACTTAACAGGCGAAGGCGGGGTACACCCTGGACAAGTCGCCAGTTCATCGCAGGGCTGAACATATAGAGACAAACAATCACTCTCACATTCACACCTATGGACAATTTAGATGAACCAATTAACCTATTAGTGCATGTCTTTGGATGGTGGGAGGAAGCCGGAGTACCCGGAGAGAACCTACGCAGACACGGGGAGAACATGCAAACTCCACACAGAAAGGTCCCACCCCCCGTCGATGCAAATGGTATATCTCAGAAAACTGCAACGGAAAGACCTTTTTTCCCCAACTAGAGTTAGGTGAATTAAAAAAACGAATGTTGATGGACGTTACAACAAGCGAAGAAGAAGAAGAAACATGTTGCGGTGCATGTGGACACACCAGGAAACCCAATAATTTCTTAACTTCGTACGAGATAGAGGGGTAAGATATAATAATAATGAATATATCTGTAAATCAACACCACATTTACATTCAACAGCCATGTTTATGGAATGATATCTCGTGTCATCTCGCGATAATAAATAAATAAATCATCGCATTTGTGATTTAATGGAAAAACCAACATTATGCACTTCTGTTTTTTTTTACATTTAGTAAATATCGGTAAAGTTTTGTGCAGATGTTCGATGGAAAAGCGACTTGTGACATTAAATGGTTAACTGGGTACCAGCTTTGGACTTTAAAAACCAGCTGAAGTTGTTAAAAGTTGTGCTGAAGATTAAGTTTCCAGGATATTAATGAGCAAATGAATTCAAATCAGAAGCAAATATGAACCAAAACTGTCATTGTGAGTATATTTCATCCAATAACCATCTAAGCTGACTGAGGATCTGATACCAGTACATATGAGTTTAGTTTATCCTTAACTAGCTTTAGCTTTAGCCCCACAAATGGAACCACATCGAGTAAAACATCATTTGGATGGAGGTACAAAACACATTTCACTGCGCAGTGTACTGTGTATAATTGTGTATGTGACAAATAAAGATTATCTTATCTCATTTAAAGGAGTGATATTTTGCTTTTTTAAATGGAATGCATTTTCAAACATTTCCCTGTGGTCTACATAAACTGTAAATGCTCTGCTTGGGTCTGAATTCTTCATTAATTCAACTCCACAGGTCCATGTTCAACCCTATTTCTAAGGTGGTTTGGAGCGCTGGCCCTTTAAATGCACATGAGCCACTTCAGGCCCCGCCCCCTCCAGGTGGTTGGCTGTGCTGCTCTGTCCCATTCAACCAACAACTGAACATTTTAGGAAATCAGTTCAAAGTTTGGACATATTTTCAGTTTTTACTACAACCGCTGCTGCTGACAACAATTATGTCGTACTCGGAGAAATGTTTGTCGGAAGTCTTGACCTTATATGTGCAAATGTCGTGACGTAACTAGTTATAAAATGTAACAGATTAAGAAGGAATTAAAACAGGTTGTAGAAATCCACTCAACACATATTTTTGCCAAAATGAATGTAAAGATAACTTCACAGCACCTGGAGGGTTCAAATTCAAACTTTATGAACTATTTGGGTCCAAATACACAAAGAAATGAACCAAAGACTAATAAAAGTGGGTTTAGTAAAATATGACTCCTTTAACCTTGTTTCAAACTTTTCCACTTGCATCTAAGAATTTGCCACCTTTTCTCAAAACCTTTGTCACCAGAGACTGATCTCATGAAATCACGTTGTATGTCACACCAGTTCTTATGGCATTTGGCGTGCTATACGTACACATTTCAGAGCTTTTGCGTGTTATTCAGCACCATTTGATCACGTGTCAATTAGGGATGTAACGAATACCGGTGTAATGATAAACTGCGGTAAAATTCTCGATGGTTAGTGTTAGGGCTGAACGATATGGACAAAATTTCATATCTCGATATTCATGCCAGATATCTCAATATCGATACGATACGATATAACTACGGGTTCGGTGAAAACCAAGCATTTTTCAGAAAAATACAAACATCATAATACAAAAGAATGTGGAAAGTGCAGTTTTATTTATAAGAACTCACTGCCAGTCATCAACATTAACATAAAGTACGAATAAATGAAATTTGTTGTGACTTACAGAGCTGTACATGCAGGGTAAGCGCGGGGGAAATCTATATCGTTTATATCGTTGCTTTTTCGATATTAATATCTTGAATATCTAGATATCGATACGATAACAATATATCTTTCAGCCCTAGTTAGTATTGCTGTTCAAATTCTAATTATCATGAAAATGGCGTTCGATTGCTGCACTTTGAAAACTCATGGTGATAATATTCATCTCCTGGAGAAACAGCGGCACTCCAGGCATTCATGTGCAGTCTGCAATGTTGGGCCTGCAAAAACATGGCTGAAGGCACCTGCAAGAACAGCGCTCCAGAGATTGAGGAACAGTGGGCTCCTGCACGGACCAAGTACGAACGCACCTCTGTCCCATACATCTCTCTCTCTCCCTCATTGTAACATTGTGAATGATTTGATCTGAAAAATGGCCAAAACAGCTCCACTATGACCTGTCCAACTACTTGTTTCCCCACTCAAAAAAACCCACTCAGGAATCAATAGGAGAATTGATAAGGAACTGGAATGTAGGGATGTAATGGTATGAAAATTTCATATCATGGTTATGGTGACCAAAATTATCACGGTTATTATTATTATCGCGGTATTGTTGAAATTGTGCTCAAAATGTTCAAAAAGTACTAATACACACACTGAAATAATTTAACCAAGTTGTATTTTGGGAAAAAAAAACAAACAAATAAAATAATATGCACAATGTACCTTCTGTTGCAGAAACATTCCAGTATTATCCCTTAGTGGTCTGAGCCTATTTTGTCCATTTTTCAGTCCTTCTGATTTTGCCTTTATATACTATATAAACAAATGTTTACTATTCCCATGTTTGGGATCTTTTTTTTCCCAGCACAACTTCATCTATATCATCTGCCTATTATTTTTTTCACTTTAACCAACTATAAAAACATAAAAGGCTAGAAAACACACACAAAAATATCTAAAATCTGATTTGAAAAATGTATATAATTTATTGCATAAATAACACAAAGACGTTTAACAAACCTTTTCAAAGACTTTAAAAGTGAATTTAAAAGTGGTTCCAAATATTAGGTATAGAAAATTTAAATTGTAATCAATTAAAACTATACTCAAATATTTGACATAAAAGCAGATCTTTACATAGGTGTTTTCTCCAGAAAAGTGCAGTTATCAAACACGGTTATAATTAGCATTTAAATGGTAATACTAACCGTCTGCAATTTTACCGCTATTTTATCGTTATACCAGTAATCGTTACATTCCTACTGGAATGGTAAGCAGAATGGTCAATGTCACTGATAGTGAACAAACCCTTTCAATTCCCTCCCCTGGTGCAGATATCTGTTATGTCCATAAGGTGCCATCTTTAATGCATATTTGTATGTTTGATGTTTACATGTTAATATTTTAATGTTTCTGCCACAGAAAGTACATTGTGCGTGTTATTTTATTTATTTATTTATTTTTCAAAATACAACCTGGTTAAATTATTTCAGTGTGTGTATTAGTACTTTTTGAACATTATGAGCACATTTCAACAATATCGCAATAATAATAATAACCCTGATAATTTTGGTCACAATAACTGTGATATGAAATGTTCATGTCGTTACATCTCTAGTGTCAATTTACGCCAAGATCTCTGGTTCACATAACCCTAACCCCTAACCCTAACCCTCAATGCATGGTGTTTGAGGCGGCGTGAACATACACACGGAAAGCTTATAATGCGTACAGATAACACACCAATTAAAAGTGGCGTGTATATTTAAGGAAGTCATGAAATCACATTGGTTATCAGTAGATATACAGACAAATAACCAGTCGCTCCCACATTCACACCTATGGGTGATTTAGGCTGATCAACTAACCTATGAAGAGCATGTGTTTGGACGGTGAGGGGAAGCTGGAGAACCCAGAGACGACCCATGCAGACAAACTCCACACACAAAGACAGTAGATGAAGGTTTGACCACGTCCGACCCACTGAAGCGGTGCTGTGACTTCTGTCCTGTTGTGTGGCCTCATCTGAGCTTTACAGTAAACACACACTGTGCACCGTCAAACTGTTCATCAGACACTAACAGCTCCATCAGTCTGTTTAGAACACACATAATGTTCAGTCATGTTGCTTATTACAAATATATACAGTAGTGGATTTAGAGCGCTCATGTCATTGGCACAGGTTGATGGTGTAGAACAGTTTAGTTTGACAACCTGTTAGAACAAGTGAAAAAGTGAAAAGGACTTACTAATACCCCCACCCAGACAAACTACACTTTGCTCCTCCTGTTTATTGATACCCTGCCTACCCAAAGATTTATGTTTTGAGTCTTAACTTTCAGTCTATTCAAAAATTTGCAAAAAAATTTAAAAAAAAATTTAATTCAGCCATCAAATTGTGCACTGCAACCCTCCAAGTGGTAAAGAACCTGCATGTGAAATTTGAAAAGAATCGTGTGAATAATGTCCAAGAAATCAACTGGACAATTTTTATTAGTTTAAATTTTCAAAAAAATTGTAATAAATAAATAAATAATAATCATCAAAAAATTTTAATTCAGCCATCAAAGTGTTCACTGCAACCCTCCTAGAAATAAAGAACCTGCATGTGAAATTTGAAAAGAATCGGGTGAATAGTGTCTGAGAAATGGGATGAACAAATTTTCAAACTAGAAATTTTCAAACATTTGTGAAAAGTCCAAAAATGGAAATTCAACCATTAAACTGTGCATTGTACCCTCCTAGTGGTAAAGAACCTGCATGTGAAATTTGAAAAGAATAAGGTGAATAGTGTCCAAGAAAAATCAGTTGGACAAAATGTTATTATACTTTTCTTTTTTCTTTGGTTCAGACATGGTATAGTTTTTAGATGTTGCCTGCTTGACAGTTTGGACTGTGACTCCAGTCTGAACAAAAGAAAAAAAGAAAAGTATAATAACATTAACAGAAGACAAAATGAACGTCATTAGCCAAATTTTTATTAGTTTACATTTTTAATTAATTTGTAAAAAAAAAAACCTAAAAAAAAAATTTAAATTCTAACTTCGAACTCCGCGCTACTTCTCTCCTAGTGATGAAGAACACGTGTGTAAAAGCATCGGGTGAAAAGTGTCTGAGAAATAAGATGGAGAAATATCTTAGAAGGATGGATGGAATTCCTGGAATATCTATACATCAGATAAAATATCAAACTTCAGTTCAGTTGCGAAGGTTAAATCCAACTGGTTTAAGCTCCTAAACCAGTACAACTGTAAACAGACTCTACATCAGGCTGCACTGTGTTAAAACAGTAGAAACCATTCAACTAAAGTGTAGAAAACACTGGTTTTATTTGCCAAATGTACATAAACAGCTGGTAGGGAATGCCCTTTCCCCAGTGCTCTGGCCTGTGCTGGTACTGGTGTGTGCAGGCTTTAATAAAACCTTCCACACCGTCTTCATCCTCATCTGTTCCTCATTCTTTTTATTTTCACTGCCTGCCCAAAGGCTAATCTATGGGGTAAGGAAGCTGTCAAAATATTTGTGTGCATAAGACAGATAAGTGTGCATATTAGCCTAGAGTTGTGCAAAAATAAATATAGTTGTGCAAAAAATAAATATTTGTAAACTTTTGAATGAGTTCAGTCGTACATAAAATGTTTTGTGTGTATTTTATCTGTCAGAACTGGAATGGAAAAGTTTTGACATCAGGAATTACACAAATGAAATGCACCTTTACTATTGTACTTTCTCCATCATGAATTCACCCACGTGACTCTACTGTCAAAAATACGTCACCCCTTCACAGGCATTATTTATGAAGCAGGAGACACATGGATTCCACAGACTGTGCATGAGTTCAGGTTCCCTTTCCACGGCAAGATCAGGCAGGATCACACTGCAAGATGGCCGACGAAGTCACAGAACAAAACCAGGTAAAATCAAACCATTTGAACATTGTTCTGACCACGGACAAGGAACCTGAACTCATACACAGTCTGTGGAATCGATGTAGCCTCTGCTCCATAAATAATGCCTGTGAGGTGGAAACGTATTTTTGACAATAGAGTCACGTTGATGAATTTGTATTCGTAAAGGAGAAAGAGCAATCAGAAAGTTGCATTTCCTGTTTGTAATTCTTGATGTCAAAATTCTTCCATTCCTATTCTGACGGATAAAATGCACTCCTTTGCACAGACTCATTCATTGCACCGACTCTAAGCACAACAGTCTCCTTTTGCACTGACTCCTTGTGGAAAGTTAAACTTTTTTCTTTTTACGACTGTGTTCTTAATATTGTTTTACTACTGTTGTTTTGAAGTTTGTGGATACTGCTGGAACCTGTAAATTTCCCTATGGGATGAATAAAGTATCTATCTATCTATCTATCTATCTATCTATCTATCTATCTATCTATCTATCTATCTATCTATCTATCTAAATACATTTTATGTAGAACAGAACAGAATGCCTTTATTGTCATTATACACTACCAGTCAAAAGTTTGGACTCACCCTGTTTTTCTTCATTTTTAGGACTATTTACATTGTAGATTCTCACTAAAGGCATCAAAACTATGAATGAACACATATGGAATTATGTAGTTAAAAAAAAAGTGTGACCTAACTCAGAGCATGTTTTATATTTTAGATTCTTCAAAATAGACACATTGTGCTTTTATTACTGCTTTGCACATTCTTGGCATTCTCTCGCTGAGCTTCCTGAGGTAGTCACCTGATATAGTTTCCAACAGTCTTGAAGGAGTTCCCAGTGATGCTGAGCACTTGTTGGCCATCTGCGGTCCATCTAATGTCATTTAAATGAGAAGGTGAGTCCAAACTTTTGACTGGTAGTGTACATATATACAACGAAATTAAATGAGACCTCTCTTGTGGTGTGTAGTGCAAAACAGTTTAAATTAGGGATGCAAATTATTGATTAATTCATGAATCGTTAGTTGGTTGCCCTTATCGATCGATTAACGATTAATTGATAAGCAGCGATTTTCCTGAGAACCTGAATTTCTTTTTCAATACAGTTTATAAGAATAAAAGCTAAATATTGTTTATATACTTCATGAAAAAATCATGTCATATTCTTTAATGATTGACTTATTGAACCTTGGATGCAGTCAATGTTTCCTGTGGAATTCATCTGTTGATGTGGCGCTGTGTAATGGGGGGGTGCTTGCACGCGTGCAGTACGGGGGGGATGAGTGCGTGTTGGTTGGTAACCGTGCACGTGCCTACGTCACTTTCCATCCTATTTCTAATACTATGGGGGTACAGGCCAGTACGGGCCGGTGCAGTCCGTGCCCCCACAGACGTGAAAGTGACACTTTTCGCTCATTTCTCTTTTCCTCCTGAAGCTTCACAAATGCATTACATCTGTGTCCTGAATCAGGAGCCTGGAGGATGTTTTCAACTTCTGTCTCACTGACCGTGGACTAGACCAACCTCCAGGGAAAATGCTCTGATACCGACCCCACATTTGTGCGTGTATTTATTTGGGGGTGTTGCACTCCCACAAACAGACAGTCAGTCTGTGTTTGGTCCACCATGTCCATACAGACATTCTAACTCATCAACGCCACAATCCGGTTCAATGACCGGCTATCCCAGCCGCAGTGTCACAGCACTGACAAACCAACAGCCTTTGGACAGCTGTGGACAGGTGGACAAGGACAATTAACCGACAATTAATAATTTAATCGAGCAAATTCTTATTGACAATTAATCATTAGTCGATTAATTGTTTACATCCCTAGTTTAAATGAAAAAAAAGTGTAAATATACAGAGTAAAAACAAGCATGTCAACCAACCAAAAAACCGTAGAGATAAATATGTATTGCACATTTACCCTGGATGGACACTAAAAATATGTTAAATATATACGACTGAACTCATTCAAGAGTTTACAAATATTTATTTTTTGCACAACTATAGACTAATATGCACACATTTCTATCTTATGCACACAAATATTTTTACAGCAACCTTACCCCATACAAATCTGTGTGATACACTGTGTGTTTAGGACAGAAAGTGTCCTCAGAGATCAAAAAGTTGAAAATGGGTTGTGGTTGACATAGATTGTTTTGGATTATGGGGTAAGGTGCACCACTGTTTAAAGAAATGTACTGAATGAATATAACATGGACACCAGAAAGAGAGAAAAAGGGCTCATATTTATCTAAACCCACTTGTATTAGTCTTTGGTTAATTTATTTAAAAAGTTAAAGTTTGAATTTGAACCCTCCAGGTGCTGCAAAGTTATCTTTATATTCATTCTAGCAAAAATCGAGTGGATTTCAACATCCTGTTTTATTTCCTTCTTAATTTGTTGCGTCTATAACTAATTACGACATTGGCACATATAAGGTCAAGACTTCCGACGAACATTTCTCTGAGTACGACAACTGTTTGTCAGCAGCAGCGGTTGTAGTAAAAACTGAAAATATGTCCAAACTTCGAGCCGATTACCTAAAATGTTCAGTTGTTGGTTGAACGGGGCAGAGCAGCACAGTGAACAACCTGGAGGGGGCGGGGCCTAAAGTGGCTCATTTGCATTTAAAGGGCCAGCGCTCAAAACCACCTTTCTGGTGTCATTACTCAGAAATAGGGTTGAAGATTGAAGACCCAAGCAGAGCATTTACAGTTTATGTAGACCACAGGGAAATGTTTGAAAATGCATAATTCCATTAAAACAAAAGCCAAATATCACTCCTTTAATACAAACTATGGGGTCGGTAAAGGCAGAATCCCTGTTCTCATATAAATGCGAAACACAAAATCTGTTCAGACATGATACCTGTGCTGCAGCTGGACTTGTAAAAACTTGCAGAAACAGCCCTTCAGGCCCATTAAAAATTAAAGCTATGAGAGACAAAAATGAGGGTGAAAAAATGACAGTTAAAGGACAAGCACTGGAAACCAGCATTTAAAGGCATCAGTCACGTTTACCCTGTGACCTCTGATAACACCATGTTCAACCAAACTCCTGCATCATCGCACGTATTAACTAAATACGTTTCTCCTCACATGCATATAGTACAGTTTGCAGTGATTTTTTTCCCCCCGAGCATATTGAAAAGGCAGATAGAAGCAGCTGGTTGGAATCACATGTCCACAAGAAAAGAAAGTAGGTTTGTCATAAAACTGATGAACAGCGTAAAAGAAGCAGAACATCTGTTAATGCTTTCATCTGAAATCACTGTAATGCATTTTTTTAAAGACGAGAGTGAGAAATAATTCGGTGTCACCACTACTAGTCTGCACTACCTGTTGTTATACTTTTATCCAAGACGGTACAAACAGCTGTTCGGTCAGCTGATGGATCCATTAAAAAAAAAAAGAAAAAAAAAAAAAAAAAAGGGCTTCTGTTTTTACTCCCTTTTACTTTTTTGTTTGGAAAAAAAGCAAAAATCTTCACAATAGCATAAACTGTTTTCTAATGCATGATGCACATAAAATATATTTATGGAAATTCCCCCATCTGACGATAATCGTCAGAGCGTGAAAAATATTTTAGAAATTTAGAGGTAGAATATTTAAAATCATAGTCATGCATTAAAGAAAAACAAAAAAATAAATTAATGTTTAGAGAAATGAAGTAAAAACCATCTTTGAGGCATTTTGGAAGCAAAGATAATAATTTACACCAAACTAACAAATGCAATGATATTTATCACAATATAAAACTATATTATGACATTTGTCGTGATAGGAGACAGACGTGGGCTCAGTCATGTAGCAGCTACGTAATGATGCTTTTTAATTGGATCACGTGGTGTTGGTGACGGTAGTAATTTGTGATATATCACTTGTCCACTCTAAGTGTAGGTTTGGTAGCGAGTGAGTGATGGAGGGAAGCTTACTTTTTGCGGACTGCTTCTTGTTTTGTCCTTTTAAGTAAATTTGGCTGTTATGAAATACCTAAACGCCACTGAACTAAATCTCAAGATGTTTTAATGCTTGGATACCTGAAGATAAATCATGATAAATCATGATTTTCTAACGCAACTAACCATCTACTTTCTTCACATCTCGCTGAGGAAGAAAAATCTCCCACTAAACTTTAAGGATAGATAGATAGATAGATAGATAGATAGATAGATAGATAGATAGATAGATAGATAGATAGATAGATAGATAGATAGATAGATAGATAGATAGATAGATAGATAGATAGATAGATAGATAGATAGACAGACAGACAGACAGACAGACAGACAGACAGACAGACAGACAGACAGATAGATAGATAGATAGATAGATTTTGCTGAAAAAGTCACTCATTTCAGTTTTCTCTGTTTTGATATAATAACATTTGAATTTATTCTGAGCTTTAATGAACATCTACATAATCAGTAAATTTAATAGAGAAAAAATACATGATTTCAACTGAAAAAAAAAGCAAAATCCAGGGAATAATATCACAATAAAAGGTTAAATTAACTTGGAAGTTGACAGAAAAATAGTTCTTGGCCTTTAAGGGTTAATTTGTTAAACTAGGCATCAAAACAATACAATGACATTAAAAGTCATTAGAGAAAAAGCAGGACTGAAGTTTAACCGAACATGCAAAGGAAGACGATGTATTTTCACTTTCACATTAAATACAGTGACTGAAACAGACTGAATTTAAGATTTAATATTATAATTTTGAATAGATAGATAGATAGATAGATAGATAGATAGATAGATAGATAGATAGATAGATAGATAGATAGATAGATAGATAGATAGATAGATAGATAGATAGATAGATAGATAGATAGATAGATAATAAACTATATGGACAAAACTATTGGGACACATCATGTCTGCATCTGTCAGATGTCCTGTTCAGGCTGATTTCAGATCACGCTTTGACTGCTTATGTAATAACTGTCAGAGGCTTCGTCCGAACACAACAACCACCAAAAAACAGATCATTTCACAAATCTCCACTGAGAACTATAGACTGTATGTGATTACTAGATGGAGGAACCATTATGTTAGACATTGATTTCTGCCATTTTGGAGCCAGTAGTTTGTGTCAATTAAAGCCCAACATCATAGACACCGAAGCCCTCTAGTTACCCTGATATCCTATGAATGGAAGAAAAATTAAAGATGGACGACAACATGACGAGAGAAAACTGATGAGACCAGAATGAATTACAAACAAAAAATATCAACTTTTTCAACTGAAGTTCTACATCCTCCTGAGACCCAGGAAAGTGAAAATTTTAGCTTTTTTATACTAAACAGTCGTCTTGATTGGAAACTACATAATGCAACACTTCTTTCAGATACATTTTATTTTAATTATTTTATTTATTTATTTTTGAATGGAATGGCCTTTGCAATGGACAGCATTTTTTTTTTTAGCAAAACTATCAAACTTTTGTTCCCTACAGAGGACAAAAATGCATTGTCAGGTCCCAGGAGGTCATAAGTGTGTGGGACCTGGGCCTTTTTGGTGTTTATCATAACGGCCATCAAAGATACTTGTGCATTGACCTAATTATAGATGCAGACAGACAGCTGTGACTGATGGCAGCGGGTCATCATGGTGGAATATAATGACTGGTTTTGATATTAATCCAAATAGTCGTTTCCATTCGCGTGTTGGCCTGACCTGTTAGAATCTTCATTGTGGGAAAGCCAACATCCTGTTGGTTGGACTTTGAATTTTCAGTTTTCCAATACTTTTTACATTGTGATCTGAAATAATTTAAGTTTATTTAATTTTCTAATCAAAGTCTGTGTCTCTGTCATTGAGCTGCTTTCATTTCTGCCGCCATGTTTATATTCTGTTACATCATTTTGCTTCTGCACAGTCACCCACAACTGTCAGTGATCGGTATAAGTGGTTTAGATGGAACAGTTTCCCAGATATTACAGAGTAATCAAGATTTTTTGATACCAAATAATGTTGAATTTGTGATACTGATGTGCATGTAAACACGGGCGCCAAATCCAGCCCACCAAAGGGTCCAATCTGGCCTGTAGGATGAATTACACTAAAGATATTAACAATGAATGGTGTAAAAATCATTGTAATTCAGGTTCCACATGCAGACCAATTAGATCTCAATTGGGTCAAATCAGTAAAATATTATCTTAATAACCTATAAATAATGACAACGGCAGATTTTATCTTTGTTTTAGTGGGAAAAAAAGTAAAATTACATGAAAATGTTTACGTTAATAAACTACCCTTTTACAAAAAATGTGAATAACCTGAACAAATGTGAACAACCTGAATTGTCTTCAGAGAAATAAATGCAATTTTACCAATATTCTGCCTGTTAATAAATGTTTTGTGTATTTGTAATTGTAATGTAAGTTGTAATGTGCATGTATAAATGATAAACTGAGGCAGAATATTGTTAAAACTGCACTTGTTTTTCTTAAGACATTTCAAGTTGTTCATGTTATTCAGTTTTTTTAGGAAAAGTTGTAAACATCATAATGTAATTTTACTTTTTTCACCGTTATTATTTTACTGGTCTGGCCCACTTCAGATCATATTGGGGTGAATGTGGCCCCTGAACTAAAATGAGTTTGGCACCCCTGCCTAAGAGACAAAAAATGTAAAGCACTGTAAATATAATTTTCAAAGATATATAATGATAACAATAAACTCATGTTAAATGAATGGGAGAAGGAAACATCTAGATGTAGATGCTGCTTTGAGATGCTTTTAAGGAACGTTGTTAGAAACTTTTTGTACCTCTTAAATTACAGATTGTGTTTTATGTATGGTTTGAAAACTACATTTGACTATATGTTTTATAAATGTTGTTAGTGTGGATGTATGGCTGAAATTTCTACTCTCCGTAATTTCTCCTGCTGCTGTCTTGGCCAGGAAACTCTTGCAAAAGAAGTGTTTAATCTCAGAGTCATTTTTTTCCTAGCTAAGTAAAGGTTAATAATATAAATAAATAACAATAATTGTTGTTTTATCATTCGGTTCTAACAACAGTCATCATATGTGAATAACAATTTTACTGTACGATTAATAACAGGGCTGCAATCTCATTTTTACTTAAATTTTAAAAGAAATTACCAGGATTGCCTATAAACATATCGGCTAAAATTTATTTAGGGGGTCAAATGAGTGGCCATTTAAAAAAAAAAAAAAAAAAAAGTTGTAAGAAACGCATAGAACTGTGTTGAAATAATGCTAATCCATTTGTGCAGACTGCTGATATTATTTGACAGTGGAAGCTCTATTTTCAGAAATATTGGATTTTGAATAGCACGTGTATGTGAAAACTTTTGCTGGTGGACGGACGTGACATTACCCATGATGATCTGGTCAGTACCAGTACTTTATTAGTAATAAACTTATAGACTTACTATTACTTACTATTACTATTACTATATACTTACTATACATAAATTTGAGATTTTTTTTTTGGCTTAATTCAAGATTTTTTTTTACTTAATCAAAGATTTATTTATTTATTTATTTATTTATTTATTTTTTTGCTTAATTCAAAAATTTTTTTTACTTAATTTAAGATTTTTTTTTTTTTTTTATTACTTAACTGAAGATTTTTGTGACATATTTTCCTGTAAACAGAATCATTTTAAGCCTCTGGTTTAATAGTTGAGTATTTTCCATCTGCTGCAGGGGAACTTATTTGACTTAATATAGGCGCTTAAATCTCCATGGAATCAAAACATCCTATACAATAAACTAAAATAATCCAGTTGTGATATTTTAGACAAATATCCAGATAAATTAGAGTTTTTTTTTTTAAATAAATAAGTCTCTTCTAAAGCTGAATGGACCAAACTAGACTCCTGCTCTGGATGAAAACCCACTAATCTGCTGTTTTGGTGTTATCTTTGCTTTGTTCCTGTGTGTTTAGGTTTGGGGTTAGTTCTTTTAAACCCTGTAACCCAGTCAAAGCACCACTCTTATTATGAATAGCTTTTATTTCAGCTGCAGTAACATGAAATCCCAGCCCAGCCTTAAAGTCAGCAGTGTCCCAGAGTAGATGCAGTTCAACTGTACCTCTGCTCCAGCCTCAGATGGTCATTCCATTTCCAAACATGCACACATTCCGCTTTTTCGTGGGTTGAAAAGAAGAAAAAACTATCAAACATCCTCGTGGTCGTGAATTCCAAACTTTAAAAAGTGGTCTTTGCATGAAATCCGTGCCTGAATCCAAACTCCAGCTGCTTTTACGATCGGATGAAGGGAAAAAGTGCGTCTGTTCTTCCAGGTTCCATTCAACACATTTAGTTCCACTGTCCAAAAGGAAAAGAAAACAAAAAAAAATACTGGGGATAAAGTTGAAAAGCACGAATTAAAGCGACGCGTTTGTCTTCCCCGGTGGATGTGGATCTAGTTTAGAACTGATGAGGACTAAACCGAGCTGTCTGCGGCTGTGCGGGCGGAGGGCGGAGCCTAAAGCCCAGACTGGTACGGCGGCTGTTTTAACTCCGCCCCCAAAGCACAACTACGGTGGCCCCTAAGGACAAAGCACCAAAACACACACAGGACAATACCACACAAAAAACAGTGGTTCCCAACCTTTTTTTTTTTGGCTCGAGACCCCATTTTATTTTATTTTATTTTACTTTAACATCACAAATTTTTGTTGACCGCAGAATTTCAAAACAGAGATTTTTTTTTTTTTTTTGCTAAAATTATTTATTTATTTATTTTTTTATCATGTAATAGTTTTGCTATACTATGTTGCAAATAAACATTAATTTCAGATGACATTTAGTCTATATAATGTACAGGGTGGGGAAGCAAAATTTACAATATTTTGAGGCAGGGATTGAAAGACAGTGTATGACCAATTAGTTTATTGAAAGTCATGAGAATTTATTTGCCACAAGAAAATGGACATAATAGAAAATGTTTTTATTCTATGTGTCCTCCTTCTTTCTCAATAACTGCCTTCACACGCTTCCTGAAACTTGCGCAAGTGTTCCTCAAATATTCGGGTGACAACTTCTCCCATCCTTTTTTAATAGTATCTTTAAGAAAGTCGACATTGCTGTGTGATGTTCTATTGGGAGCATGTTCTAAAACGCCCCAAATAGCAGAATCCAGAGGGTTTAGATCTGGGCTAGAAGGCGGCCATAAACATGATTCCCAAAAATTGCTAAAGTTGGATTTGTTGCTGTTGTCAGCAAGTGTTTTGGTGTTCTTGTGTAAGATTTTAACTTCAAATCATATTTTACTGCATTTCTAACGGTCTTGTTGTCTACCTCAAGTTCAATTGCCATTTTTCTCATGGATTTGGTTGGATCCTTTAGAATTTTGGATTTGAGAGCTTTAATAAAAGCTTTGGTACGTTTTTTGTTGCTTCCTCCACTTACAGACTTTCTCTTTAATAGTTTTGCTCATAGTCATTCTCTTCTTTCCATTATAAACAGTCTTTATGGACACTCCAACTATTTTTGAAATCTCCTTTGGTGTGACGAGTGCATTCAGCAAATCACACACTCTTTGACGTTTGCTTTCCTGATTACTCATATGGGCAAAAGTTTCTGAAAAGGTATGGATAATAGTGTTAGGTATGATTATGACATCAATATATGTTTGGTTTCAAAACAATTAACGTAGTGCCTGCTAAGAAAAAACAACTAAATGTTCATTGTAAATTTTGCTTCCCCACCCTGTATATTATTATGAACAGAGACCGAAAAGCCAGGTATAGATTACTGCACAACAAGAGAATTTTATTTTCCTTGGTCAGGATCAAGGTTATTATCGTTAACAAAAACTAATGACATGATGAAAACTAGACTTAAAAAAACTTTTTCGTTTCCTGAAATAAATAAAAACTATAATTAAAAGACAAAAATGATAACTAACTGAAACTGTATTGTGTGTTTATAAAACTAACTAAAACATACAGTATAAAAACGATGGATAAAATTCCCTTTGTTTTCGTCTTTGTCAATGTCAGATTGATGCGAAAGCGATTTATTTGCTCTAGCAATTTTAGCTAGCGGCACCTTATAGTACTTCACGGTCCGTCACTTGTCATTTAGTCATCTTTTGTCCCCACTCTACTTGGAAACATGGAGACTAAAGTGGGTAGACAGCAGCAGAGTCCTGTACAGGATTTATTTGAATATGATGGAGAAGAAGATAAAAGATACGACAAAACTAAAATTAATACTAAAACTAAACATTTAGAAAAATGAAAACAAAAACTAGCAAACCTGCTCTAAAAACCAATTCAAACTAACTGAATCAGAGAAAAAAAAGTATAAACTAAACTATAATGAAAAATCCATAACTATTATAACCTTGGTCAGGACATGTACAGTCAGTCCAGCTTGGATTTACAAGGCTGACAATTAATACTGAACAAACAAGAACTTACACTATAAATTATGTTTGTTTATTTATTTATTGATTTCGAATATTGCAATAAAAACAAACAACAAAGAATTATATAAAAAAGAAAGTAAACCATTCGAAAAGGAGCGTGATGAAGTTTAATTTATAATCTAATGCCCTCTTACTCCATCCTTCACCTACCTGAAATTCCTATGTTTGAGTCCCTAAGTTATTAAAAATTCAAATTAATTAAACAAACTAAAAACAAAAAAATGAATTATGAAAGAGCTGCAGCATCTTAAACCGACCACGATGAACATTTGAAAGATAAACAGTACCACAGTGCTTCAGTTTCAGACTCACAGTTTGTCATGTCTTTTATGGATTGGGATTGTCTCTGTCAACTCACCGTATATTTTTTATTAGTATGTTTGTTTATTTGTTTCTTTTTAATCAATTCCTAGAAATTTCTGTGTGGAGTTTGCATGTTCTCCCCGTTTCTGCATGGGTTCTCTCCGGGTACTCGGGCTTCCTCCCACCATCCAAAGACATGCACTGATAGGTTATATCTTCTTAATTTAAGTGCAAAAAAAAAAATTCAGTGCTAGAAATTCAGTGGTTTTTATAATTCAAAATCTGATGAGACAGATTTGCTTCCACACTTTCAGTAAATTGGTTCACTCCAGCGCAAAGCTTCGTGAGGTTTTGTTTGCTCCACTAGGTCACCTACTGGACAAACAATGTATAACAGACAAAATTATCAGGTGGTCTCTACCAGAGACAGTGGACTTATATACATATATTAAAAAATATATAAAATAGTGTGCAATTGAAATTTGTGCAAATTAGAGATATGCTGCATGACAGAGTAAAAATGTTTAAAAATATAAAGAAAATTACAACTCCAAAATGTTCTCTCTGTTTTAGTGTAAAAAAAGTAAAAACACATGAAAATGTTGTTTACAAAATATCCCTTCACAAAAAATGTGGATAACTTGAACAAATATGAACAACCTGTAAAGGATAGTTTATAGTTGTAAAAATTTTTATCATGTAATTTTACTTTTTTCACTCTTAAACATGGAGAAAGGTTTGAACAAAAATATAAACACACAAACCAAAGCATCGAGGTTAGATTGACTTACAATGAAATATGCCAACAGATAGTGTTTGTGTGTGTTGACTGATTGGTTCCGTTCTGGTGACCTCATTAACCTCTCCTTGTGATATTTCTCACTTACTGAGTTTTTCCACCTCTGAGCTGCATGAAGCATAACATTGGGTTGGTCAGTCAGTGTGACCAATACACAGACAGTCCTTCAACCAGGACCAGGACCAATAAAAGGCCCAAAATGTGCTCCTTTGTCACAGTCACAGTGCCTCAGATGTCATAAGACGTGAACACCTTTGGGATGTCCTGGGTCAGCGGGTCAGACAACGTGTTACAGTTCCAGAAAACATGCAGCAGCTCCAGGTCACACTGCAGGAGGAATGGGATGACATTCCACAGGCCCCTTGTGAACTCTGTGCTCTAGAGATGAACCGTTTTACGAGATGCCAACGTTGGACACACTCAGTTGTGAGTGCTGTGAACTCTGACCGCTGACATGTTCAGGCTGGGAGAACTCAAGAACTGTGTAGTTGTTAGTTATGTTTCTATTATTTGGATATTAACGCAAGAGTAAAATAATAACTATTGGGTTAAAATATTTCCTGATTATTAAAAAAAATGTTTTAAACAAAAAAATTACTTTGTGCATTTATATTATTTATATTTTGTTCAGTGTAGCTCAAAAACTTGGTATACAGCTTCTTTATGATGATGTCAACAGAAATTAGTGAAAACATTTGGATCCGGATCTGATTCTGGGTTTGGTGCCACTTTGAAAAATTTCCCCATTATAAGTGATAGGAAGTGGATGGATGCAATAACTCAGTAAATATAAATGATATCCACTGTAAATTTCTACAGTCCAGCCCTGATGGGGAGATGACCAAAACATAATGTCCACATGCTGATCAGGATCTTCTTCTGGATTCGGGAACTTATGGAAAATTTAACATGGGCTCTTATGGGGGAAAAATTTCAATCGTCTTTTTCTCCGAAACTCCAGTTCTGATTGACTTCAAACTTGGTATACAGCTTCTGTATGATGATGTCAACACAAGGTATTGCAATTATTTCGATCCGGATCTGATTCTGGGTTTGGTGCGACTTTGAAAAATTTTCCCATTATAACAGATAGGAAGTAGATTAATATAATAAATCAGTAAGTATCAATGATATCAACTTGGAATTTGAATTTTTTACAGATCTGATTGGAATATGACCAAAACATGGGCTATTTCTGTAATAGAATAAATACACAGAACTGGGTGATAATAAATGGCATCTGGATACATTTCCCAAAGCTTTTCATTTGGCCGGTAAGCTACAGGGCCATTGGTCCTATTTTTTTCTTTGTTTAGTGCAAAAAATAACATTACATTATGAAAATATTTACATTTCCAAACTATCCTGTAACAATAAAATGTGAATAACCTGAACAAATATGAACAACCTGAAATGTCTAAAGAAAATTAAGCACAATTTTAATAATTTTTCTGCCTGTTCCTCTGTGTTTAGTGTCTTTGTAGATCTGATCCATAATGCACATGGACAAATGAGAAGTTGAGGAATAATATTGTTAAAATTGCACTAAATTTTCTTACATTTTTAGCTTACCAGCCAACAGGCTGGTAAGCTATTGTCGCCATGCAGCATCCGTTGTCGTCTGTTACAAAAGTTTCAATCATCTTCTTCTCTGAAAATACTATTCCGATTGACTTCAAACTTGGTATACAGCTTCTGTATGATGATGCCAACACAAGGTATTGAAATTATTTCGATCCGGATCTGATTCTGGGTTTGGTGCCACTTTGAAAAATTTCCCCATTATATGCGATAGGAAGTCGATGGATGCAATAACTCAGTAAATATAAATGATATCCAGTGTAAATTTCTACAGTCCAGCCCTGATGGGGAGATGACCAAAACATAATGTCCACATGCTGATCAGGATCTTCTTCTGGACCCGGGAACTTACGGAAAATTTAACATGGGCTCTTATGGGGGAAAAATTTCAATTGTCTTTTTCTCCCAAACTCCAGTTCTGATTGACTTCAAACTTGGTATACAGCTTCTGTATGATGATGTCAACACAAGGTATTGCAATTATTTTGATCCGGATCTGATTCTGGGTTTGGTGCGACTTTGAAAAATTTTCCCATTATAAGAGATAGGAAGTGGATTAATACAATAAATCAGTAAGTATCAATGATACCAAGTTGGAATTAGAATTTTTTTACAGATATAATAATAATAATAATAATAATAATAATAATAATAATAATAATAATAATAATACATTTTATTTATAGGCGCCTTTCTCAGCACTCAAGGACACCGTACAGTAAAACAGTAAAACAGGAGAGTTTAAAACAAGCAATAAAGCAGAGTAAAAAATAAAAGGCAGGTTAAAAAATTGGATAATGCAATTGTGTTCACAAAGAGAAAGAGGTCCTTAACAGATGGGTTTTGAGTCTGGATTTGAAGAGAGGGAGTGAGGTGATATTTCTGAGATCCGGTGGCAAGGAGTTCCAGAGTTCCAGTGATCTGATTGGAATATGACCAAAACATGGGCTATTTCTGTAATATCATAAATACACAGAACTGGGTGAGAATAAATGGAATCTGGATACATTTCCCAAAGCTTTGAATTTGGCCGGTAAGCTACAGGGCCATTGGTCCTATTTTTTAATTCAAATTGCAGTTTTTTCATGTTTTTCATGTTTGTTTGTATTTTTTTTTTTTTTTTGGTAGTTTATAAAAGTAAGTATTTTATATATTTATTTATTTATTTTTTGCACTAAAACAAAGACAAAAATTTGGAGTTGTCACTATTTATAGGTTATTATGTTATTATTTTCCTGGTCCACTTATGATCAGATTAGGCTGAATGTGGAACTGAACTAAAATGAGTTTGACACTCCTGCTCTGATAGAAATAATTAACTAGCTTCAATGGTAAAGTGTGGATATGAAGTTGACCCTGTGATTGTTTCCAGATCCAGGGTTGTGAAATGGGTTCCTACCCCCTTAATGTGCCTTGGCTGGTGTTTGGCTGAAGTTGTCCCGGCCTCTACCTGCTGGATTCGGTCACTTCCACAGTGAGCGCCGCCATATTAGACCAACTGCAGCGGGCGGAATAAACAGTCCTCCAGATGACAACGGCGTTTAGGCCGCTATAGTCAGCACACACACCACCCACAGGCGACTGCTTTATGCTAAACCGGTATCCGAGCTGAACATATCTCGGGCATTCGAGTCCGAGGAGTGTTGTTTTGGTCGTTTAGCTAACTTAAGTAGCAAAGAGGCGGACATGACTTCCTTGACTCAGCGGAGTTCGGGCCTCGTGCAGCGGCGGACCGAAGCCTTACGCAACGCCGCCGATAAGGAGCGTCCGGCGGCTGAGGAGGACCACGAGTCCCGGCGGGCGGACGAGAAGGACAATGACGATACCGGAGACTCCAAAGAAACACGCCTCACCCTGATGGAAGAAGTGCTGCTGTTGGGTCTAAAGGACCGAGAGGTTAGCGGACAGACTGTTGTGAAAATCTGTAAAATGAAGATGAACCCTGACGTTCGGATGTCACCAAGCTAAGCTAGCTCTGTTTGCTAACACCTAGCTAGCATACTTGCATGAGAAAGCTAACAATAATAATTGGTACACATCAAACTGATTAGCGTTTTTTGAGCGATTGCACGAGTATGCTCAGGGGGGAACATTATTTTATGTAGTCGTCAATCATCTCTGCTTGTCAGTATTTAAAACTTAATTTGTAAGGACGTGAGGGTTGAACGGTATACATGCTACTTGTGAGGGTACAACACCTTAAACCAGTAAAGCAGTTTGACTGGAATAAGACCTGTGACATTATTTCATGTTTTGATTATTAGATGTTGGGCTCATCTTCCATATAGACTTCCTATAGATTCGTAATATAATTCTTAAATGTGAAAACCAACACATATTTGGACTATAATGTAATTCTTCCTTGCTTCTTGTTGTCAGAAGCTGCAGAACTATATTCCATATTATAACCTATTTCGTACATTTGTATTCATCAAAAATGTGTTTAGATCTAATGTAAACAAATCAAAATATAACTCTCTCTCCTGTGATACATCCTTTTGCCTTTGTGACAGGGGGCCTCTGTCTTAGATGAGACAGATAATTATGGGTTTGTTCCAAGTGTGTCTGACAGCATTTTATTGATCCAAGGCGTATTTTTTAAAACCACACACCCATGTCAAGTCACATTTATTTGGTCTGATATCACAACTTTGCCACAGGGATATCATCTGGCAAAGTTTGTAATATCCAAGACTAATCGAAACTATTGTAGTTACATTGCCAATAGGAAAATGATTCTAACATCTTTTAATAATCCATTTCTGTTGACACCAGATATCCATATATCATCAAGCTATACATATTGGAATGCTGACAATTTTGAATATATGTGTTAGTACCCTTTTGGTTTTTGGAAGCCGGTTTAAAATTCATCTGGAGCTTGTCAGTGTACTTAGGTGGCTGGAAAAACAGGCTGGCATTACATTTACTCTATTTGATTTCAGCTTACATTCCTTGTTAATGCACAGGTTGTATGAGAGTAGATATTTAGATAGATACTGTACAATATAGCATTTACTGTAGTTTCTTAGTAAACTTGATAGAAATTAGTTTTTTGTGCTTTCCACATGGTAGGGCTACACTTCGTTTTGGAATGACTGCATTTCATCAGGGCTGCGAGGATGCATGTTGATCGAACTGGCTCTGCGAGGACGCCTTCAGCTGGAAGCATGTGGCATGAGGAGAAAAGGTCTGCTGGCCAGGAAGGTACGACCCCTATATTTCTCCACCTTAATTCTCAAACGTTAACACGTGATGTGGGAAAACATTGAAGCAAAGGAACATAATGCAAATCAAGCAAAGTCTTTAAATGAAAGCAAACTGAAAATGTATGTGAAAGTTTAATGAAAGAATGGCCCACAAAACTGATTTAAAAATGGTCTGAAATAATAAAACTAAACATGTAAGTAATTGTCTCTGACAAGCTCTGCAGTGTTTAATCAGACAAGATAGGACCAAGCTTCAGTACCTGCTATGTTTATGATGAATTGTACTGTAAAGGAGACTTGTTGAACCATAAAGAACAACAGGACCTGTAACAAGTACATTTTGGATTCCATTAACTAAGTATTATACACAACTGTGTAACTGCAGCCAGCTCTGTCACTCAGACAGTTCACTTTGGCTTTCATCATCTGTAATCAGTGTTGTTTCTGCAGTAGAGAGGCTGCACCATCATTTTAACATTTGTCATGACTTCAGCTGTACCAAAACATGTTCCACTAGCATTTGGAAGTTCAAAGCAAACATTTTTAATATGGATAAATCACAGTACAATGGCTTGATTAATAACATCAGTGCTACAATATACAAAAGCATTCAATCAGTAAAATCCACTAGTGCTCAGTCCATGTTAAATAAAGGTGTTTCTGTGAGGTGGAGCCATAGGAGGAACAGAGATAAAACTAAAAGATAACTAGAAGCATTCGGAGAGCGCAGACCTCCGCCAAGGCTGATCAGTGGCCCCCCCCCGTGGGCCCCCCCACTCCCGATCACCACCAAAATTTAATCATTTCTTCCTTATCCCATTTCCAACAAACCCTGAAAATTTCATCAAATCTGTCCATAACTTTTTGAGTTATGTTGCACACTAACGGACAGACAAACAGACAGACAGACAAACAAACCCTGGCAAAAACATAACCTCCTTGGCGGAGGTAATTATGTGACAAGTTGTACTTGATGTTGGTGGTATAGTCATTTATTATATTGCACAGATTTCATTTTACTTTTTTAAGAAGTATCTGCAGCCGTAGTCTGAAGCCTGTGTTTGTATAAATAAGACTAATGGTATAACAGAGAGAAAGAGTCAAACGCAGAAGTAGAACTGATAACGATAAAGCCTTTTGTCCTGTAGGTTATTTGTAGGTCGGATGCTCCAACAGGTGATGTGCTGCTGGATGAAGCCCTGAAACACATCAAGGACACCCAACCACCAGAGACTGTACAGAGTTGGATTGAACTCCTCAGTGGTGAGTTTTACTGTTTCATCGATCTAGAGATCACAGAATACACAGCACTCACACATGTTTGAAATGTCATTCATAAAGCCTTATTTAGACAAAAGATTCATAACATTTCACAACGTTTTACAACTCACTGGCCTGCAGCGTCCACACCACTGCTTCCATGTATACTTTATATATTATCAGTATATGTAGCCATGTTAATTGGCACTGATTGGTAGGCCTGTCACTTTTATGACATAAATGCCGTACCATAGTTACTTGAAATAGCTGTGATTATTTGACGTAATTGTAATAATTTTCTTTCTTTATATTTTGATCATTTGGAGAAAATGGAGAAAACAATAAACGCTATGAGACGTTAATGGACAGTGAGATCTTTAATGTCTTTAAAGTTACTCTTTTGAGTATATTTGTCTCGCTCCTACAAGAGCATTTCAATAATTTGCGTTTGTCCATCTGAATATTCAGCAAGTACGCTCAAAACGGCCTGGAACTCATCAAATGTATGATGAATACACTCTAAAGAAATTCAGCTAGACTTTTAGTTGGCAACTTGAAATGACTGAGCCTCATTTGAAAACAGTTCCTGGAACTTTGAGGTTCAATGGAGACATAAACCATTGAGTTTACAGGACTTCTTTTACCCAGGTAAATATGTTCCTGGTAATAAAAGCTCCTGGGAATGTTGGGGGTTGTGTTAGTGTGAAGGTCAAAAGTCATTGTAACTTGTTATATTACACCGTTAATGCTGAGGAGTACAGTTAGATTTTGGAGTTCAAGGGACACATGCTGCCTTCAGTGTTTCTGGGGACGTCCATGTATATTTCATTAAGACGGTGCAGACCCATGTTATTCACACATTCCAAAGGCATGTCTGAGGAAGAGGAAGGTGAACAAGAAGAGGGACTGGCCTGATGCCATCAGTCCCCAGTAATGAATGTGTGTGACATCTTAAAACAGAAAATACGTCTTCAGTCTGTGTGTTTTTAAATGTTTAAAGGAAGTAGTAAATGCTTCACTGCTCAGACTTCTTCTTGTGTGTGTTGCAGCCTGGAGGCCAGGTATGAATATACATTCACAAACATGGTTCCCGTAGGGTCTTAAAAGTCTTGTATTTACAAATCTGCATTTAATACCTTAAAAAAAGACTTTAAAAGGTATTAAATTTGATATGGTAGGTCTTAAGTTATATTGCCATAAACTGGTTCCCTGTATTGTGTTTAAATGTGTCTGGGAATTGTCCAAACTGCAAAGAAAGTAACATTAGTCGACTCAGTTCTACCCGTTCCAACCTGACAATTAATATTGAAATTAGGAACTGATTATCACTAACTTTGCAGCTTCTGGTGAGAAATAACTCCGTTGGTGTAAATAAATACATTTTCCTAAATTCTAGGAGTCACAAATTTTTGCCAGTATGAACATGAAATAGGCATTAAATTCTGTTCTAAGTCGTCTTAAAAAGTCTTAAATTTAATTTGTAGAAATCTGCAGGAACCCTGCACAAATGAGGTGAAGTTGACCAGAAAGGACTTGAAATATGTTGTAGTCATACTGTCTACCATCAGTTACAAGTCAGTGTACATTTGAATGTTGCTGCTAGTCTTTTTTTGGTTTTCATTTTCCATGTTGTTCCAGATGTTCGTTGTTTGCGGTTGTAAATGCAGATGTGAGTACTAACTCTGGCTTTTGTCTGGCTCATCTTGAGGAGAGACATGGAACCCCCTGAAGCTCCATTATCAGCTGCGGAACGTGCGTGAAAGGCTGGCCAAAAACCTGGTGGAGAAGGGGGTTCTCACGACTGAGAAGCAGAACTTCCTGCTGTTTGACATGACGACGCATCCCCTGACCAATAACAACATCAAGCAGCGGCTTATCAAGAAGGTTCAAGAGGCCGTACTGGACAAGTGGGTGAATGACCCTCATCGAATGGACAAGCGACTGCTCGCACTCATCTTCTTAGCTCATTCCTCCGATGTGTTGGAAAACGCCTTCGCCCCATTGCTAGATGACCAGTACGATCTGGCCATGAAGAGAGTGAGGCAGCTCTTAGAACTCGAGCCTGAGGGGGAAAGCATGAAGGCCAACGCCAACGAGCTGCTATGGGCTGTGGTGGCTGCCTTTACTAAATGAGTCCACTACAAACAGACAGGAAACAGTTGTGGCATTCAAGTGGCATTGTATGTTGAGGGACGAATCGATCTCAACATGATATAACTTGACTGAATTCAGTTTACCCCTGCCTGGATCTTTGGAATGGGTTGCCCTTTTTTCTTCCTCATGTCTTTTCCCTGCTTTACTCTTTTCTTTCCAGACCCCCCAGCCCTGCCCCCCCCACCCCCACCCCCACCCCCACCCCCTGCCCCGTCCCTCATCTGTCATACATGTCTTCACATTTGCTATAAAAATGACTCAACTTCTAATGACGTGGTTGGGGATCATGTTGGATGAGGCCAAAATCAAGATGCTCATGTTATCATCCTTGCTTTGTTCTATTGTTTCTATCCGTTCTGTATGACTGAGATTACTCTTAACACATCTGCGAACACATTAACCCACCCTGGGGTACATGTACAAATCCATGTAAAGGCCAGTGATGCTGGCAGCGAATCAAGGTTAGCTGTTAATTCTGACAAGACTTATAATGGGGTGTTTAAGAGTTGCTAAATGTAGGACCTGTACTCATGACTGCTAATGTGACTGGACTCAACAGTCTGACTCGATTACTTAGTAGTGTGCTGTCGACTTGTTTTGCAGATGTTGTAAAAAAAAAAGCCAATATTATACAAATTTCTAATTTGAGTAGACAGTTCCTGAATTGAAATAAAAGATACACACTATGGCTGGGTGATCTGGCCAAGAAGGTGGATTCAGGATCTATGTACTGGATCACATGATTTTATTTCCTTTAATGAAATGTAGGTGAGTTACAGCAACCCTGTGTTGAGTTTTTCCAAGGTTTTTGAAGGTTTCTTGACCTAATTTATCCCACAGGCAATGAACCAAAAATGTTTCTAGAGTCTTAATGTTGTATTTTGCATCTGTGTAAGTCAGACCTGGTGCACATCAGAGTTCCAGCAGCTCAGAGAGTTACTGTAATTTCATTTAATTCTTCCCTTTATCCTGTGTCCTGTGCCTTCAAGTGGCTCAATCAGATACGTGTTACGGTGCAAGAACTCTAATAATTATATAACTGGGGGAAAACAGGAAGAACATGAGGTAATCTGCTAGTTTTCTTATCTCCTTCCCTATCGTGTAGAGGCAGCAACATTTGCAAATGTGGTACACAATTGATTTGCTACCCTAAAAGTTTAACAGCCTCCTGTTAAGTAGGCTGTCAGTAGTCGCTTTTTCATTGGACATATGTGCAAAACTTTACCGATATTTACTAAATGACGAAAAACAGAAGTGCGTAATGTCAGTTATTCCATTAAATCACAAATGCAATGATTTTTTTTATTATTACTGCAAGATGACACGAGAAGTCATTCCATAAACAGGGCGACGAACGTAAATATCGTGTTGATTTACAGATATATTCATTATTATTATATATTACGCCTCTATCCCGTGCTAAATTTTAAAAAAATTATTCGGTTTCCTGGTGTGTCCACATGTTTCTTTTAAAACTCTTCTTCTTTGTTGTAACATCTGTCAACAACGGGTTTTTGGTTTTTTTAAAGGTCTTTCCATTGCAGTTTTGCGTGATATACCAATTGTGCTACACTTGAAAAACAGCCGCTTGCCAGTGCAAAAACCTTTAATTGAAAACGAGAGTTTTGGCGAAATTGTCGGTTTTCCATCAGATACATTTTTATGCGCAAGTTATATTAGCGCAATTTGAGGGTCAATGGAAAAGCGACTAGTGTAATGCTACAAACAAGCGTCAATTGTGAAGAGGTATGAAATGTTACAGAGGTGACCACCATGCAGAGAAAACCTGTACGTATAATAGAGCAATTACACTGTGTTAGAGAGAGTTGGACAGTACTTTGATCATTTCATAACTACCTGTATAATAATGAATTCTGAAGACGGTCAGATTGCCCAGCCCTAATAGAAACAAAGCAGAATGGATATACTCAAGAAATGAGAAGCATGTACATATCGTTAGCATCGTAGCTAGGGGTGTGTATTGGCAAGAATCTGGCAATATGATACAAATCACACGATAGATCACAATGTATCACGATACTGTTAAAAAGGCAATTTTTTGTTAGTTTCTTTTTTAAAAATGATTATTTCTTGGAAGAATTGAATTACACCAGAAATCTGCACAAATGCTAAACATATTTTTATTTGATCACAACGGGATCTGATGTTATATCACAAAATGCTCCTGCGTTAAAACTTAAATTATGTTTTACAGACGTTACAGATTAAGATCCTGCTCAATTGTTGATATTCTATTAGTTGATAACTAACATCGTAACATTATTTGTGTGCAATCCCAATAAAGGAACTAACATCTGCCTCTCAGACAGTAAAAAGTGCTTTTAGGATGCATCAAATAACCATTATTTAATAAAACAGTGTTAAATAATAATAAATAAGATATAAACAATAAAGAAAAACAAAAATGAATGTCCGCCATATCTGCATTTGAATAAATACCTAAAAATATCAATACAGTATTGTGAAATGAAATATCGCGATATATTGCTGAACTGATATTTTCTAACACCCCTAATCGTAGCATGATTGCCTAAGTCATATTTTTGGCCAAAATGTGATATCTGCGTAATTTTACCCTCCTAACATTGCAAATATCACAGTTTGGCCAGAAATATGACTTAGACAATTATGCTACGATGCTAACGATATGCTAGGTTAATAAGGTGGTTTCCTTTAGGATTCTGATCTGTCATGCCTGAGTGGTTCCTACTTCCTACTGAAGTTTGTGCAGATTAATTTGGGTCCAATGTAACGGCTTGTTTGATTTTTTTTTTTTTTTTTTGTTGCTTGTAACTTGTTGGTACACTGCAAAAATCTAAATCTTACCAAGTGTATTTTTCTTTTTTCTTGTTAAAATATCTCATCACGCTTAAAATAAGACATAATCACCTAAAGAGTAACTTTTCAGTGAGATATAAGAACTTATTTTTAGACAACAGATCTTGAAAATCTTAGTTCAAGAAATTTTACCAAGATAATTTTCACTTGTTCCATTGGCAGATTTTTTTTTTGCTTGGATTAAGCAAAAAAAAAATAAAAAAATCTTGAATTAAGCAAAAAAGTATGCCAATGGAACAAGTGGTAGATTTTTTTGCTTGAATTAAACAAAAAAAAAAAATCTGCCAATGGAACAAGTGAAAATTATCTTGGTAAGATTTCTTGAACAACGATTTTCAAGACCTTTTGTCTAGAAATAAGTTCTTATATCTCACAAGTTACTCTTTAGGTGATTATGTCTTATTTTAAGTGTGATATTTTGACTAGAAATGAGAAAAATACACTTGGTAAGATTTAGATTTTCGCAGTGTGAAACAAGTGGCTCTATCGACTGGTATTGATAAAAGTATTTTAGTAACAAACTCAGGAAAGAAGACCCGATCAATGTCAGCTACCTTCGCTAAAGTGAACTGAACTGGACTGGATGTTTCACCTTGATGAATTTGATCATGGAAAAATGAATTTATACAAAGGGGTTGAAGGATAAAGGTGTTTCTGAACTCCACCCTCACTTTTTAGTTTTGTGTTTGCTGCCTGAAAACCTGCGGGTCATTCATTCAAGCAATAAGTTGAAATATGCTTATTTAAAGTCAGTTCTATCTCTGCCTCCACAACAGGAAACCACCCCATAACATAATGTCCGTCTTCCCTCCCCTGATGTTATTTCTGTTTTGGATGCGCAGAGATGAAATGAATTCGTGCTGACATTGAAGTGTAGTCTTTGTTGGAACACTTATTGCACCTCTTTGACATGTCCAGCGATGCTTTAATCTACTTGGCAGTTTAACTATTGTGCTCTTTCACAATAAATCCATTGAATCAAATCTGCAGGACTATCTAACACACTCACCAAAGTCTGACGAGAAGAAGAGCTCACAGATGTTGTCGATGTTGATGTATTTATTTTGTGTTCGATCAATAGACAGGCACAAAAAAAAAAGGATATGGAAATCAGAACGGACTGCTTTCCACATTGTGCTCTTTACACCGTGAACTATATATATATTGCTCTTAATTTCCTAACTGCCTCATTTTCACGATTGTGTGTAGAAGTTTAGGACTTCATGCATCTTGTGAAAGACTGCTCGACTTCGAACAGCCTCTGCCAGTTATTGTATGTAGCAAAGGGCTGAAAGTGAACAGTCATGTGACCTGGAAGAAGGCGGTGACGACAAGGTTTATGACCGCAGCTTGTAGAGTGATTATGAAAGATTATATATGTTCTCTAAATAATAGTCTGTGTACTTTCTTTCACTGTGGAAAAAAACCCAGCTGCGTTTTTTATAGAGGATTTTAACCCAATCAAACACAAATGACAACATTCATGTTTCAGCTCCAATATCTTCCATTAAAAACATAGGTTCACTCACAGCCTTAATTTAACAGAAAGTTACATTTACCACATATATAAGAATTTAACCCATAAAGATCCAAACCATCTACTGATCTAAACTGTTTAATACCTGTTGATCCATTAATCCTATCAATACATGCAAATAATTGGTGTAAAATGCAGTTATTTGTTTTTTCATGGTCATCAGATATGACCCATTTGGACGTTCAGAGGCTCCGTAGTTACCATGGAAACACAGTCATCTTCTACAACAGGGGTGTCAAACTCATTTTGGTTCAGGGGCCATATTTAGCCCAATTTGATCTCAAGCAGGCTAGACCAGTAAAATAATGACTTAATAACCCATGAATAATGACAAATTCAAGTTTTTCATTTTGTTTTAGTGCAAAAAAAAACCCCCAATTAAATTATGAAAATATTTACATTTTACAAAAAAGTTGTGAATAACCTGAAAAAACAGAAATTTCATTTGAAAAATTAGTGCAATTTTAACAATATTATGCCTCGACTTATTATTTATACATGTACATTACACACAGTGTTACATAAACATTTAGTAACAGGCTTATTATCGTTAAAATTTTGGAGTTTGGAACTAAAATTTAAACAATTTCTACAATATTACTTCTCTTATTATTAACACAACTACAGATCACAGTGGTTCCATAAATGCACAAAACATTTAGTAACAGGCAGAATAGTGTTCAAATTGCACATTTCAGGTTGTTCATCTTTGTTTATATTTATGTATTTATTTGCATTTTATTGTGAAAGAATACTTTTGTAAATGTAAATATTTTCACAGTGTAATCTTATTTTTTTCACTTCACTTTTTTCTACATAATTTTTCACAAAGAAAATTTGTAGTTGTTATTATTTACAGGTTATTGTGTTGTTATTTTTACTGGTGATCACATTGGTCTGTATGTGGAACCTGAACCAAAAGGATTTGGACAACCTGGACTGTTCAGGTTCATTTTTGCACTTTCATCCTGCGGGCCAGAATGGAACCTTTGGTGGGCCAGATTTGGCCCCCGGGCCGCATGTTTGACACCTGTGTTGTACACCATTGATTCACCAGTAAAACCCATGGAGTTGAATCAGTGACAGTGGATGGACACACTGGGTTTATGTTCAATTAATGACAGATTTGACTGAAAATGTCATTTTTTCTTCAGTTTTCTCTCTGATATAATAACCCTCAACTTTAATCGGAGCTTTTATAAACATCTACATGGTCAGTAAATTAAACACAGGCAGCGAGTTTGCTGGAGGCCTTTGACTGAACTTTGGCCTATATTTTTATACTTTATAATCTGATAGTTGTCGTTTTTCTTTCTCTGCAAAACTGAGTGAGTTACGGTCAAAAATGCGCAATTTTGAAAATAATGACCTTGAGTTTAACCTTTCAAGGTCATCAAAGTTCAACAAAATTGGTACCAAATAAAAGACCATATGCGACTTCCTATAAGTCGATAATGCAAAGTTAATATCTGTCTTAGTTTTCAAGATAGAAACTGTTTTGTGAACATGCAGATTAGGAAAGTGAAACAAAATTGATGTTTTCATAGACATTTGAAATTTCGCCCATTATAAGTACATGGGAGAAGAAAAAAGCTTTTAAAAAAATTTATAAAAAATTTGACTATGAGCAACTTTTCACAAACTGTAATCGGATCTATTCTGTGTCACTGGTAATCTATAGACCCAGTTTGGTGTGAATTCAACCAATAGATTTGCTGCAAAAGTGTAAACAAACAAACAAAGAAACAAACAAACCCAACCAAAAACAATACCCCTTGCCTCCCCTTCAGGGGGAAGGGTAATAAGAAAATATGGACACATAAAATGTGCATTGTGGATGTTAGACCATCATACATGATCTAAACCAGTGGTGCTCAACTGGTCTGGTCTTCAGGACCCACTATCAGCCCTAATAACCAGACAGGACCCAAACGGATAACAGTTAAACTCCTCAAATTTAATGAGAAGATGGTGTGTTTTGAACCTGAGATCATACAGAATATCACAGTATGAAAACACAGACGATAAGTCTAATAAATAAACTAAACTGACCAGCAGGTGGCGACGATAAATGTGCACTCAGTTAAAATATTAACCCTTTATAGTTCACTCATAGAAATACTGTAAAATTCAAAATTTCCACCTTAGTGTGTTATTGGAGGACACAACAAAACTTTATTACTTTGTGACATTTGTCTAAATTTTTTTATTATGTAGAAAAGGTCTATGAAATTACCATATTTGGTTCCTTGTCCATAAGTGGCAAAAAACAATAACCGAGAAGTATATATTAAAAAATACAGGACAAACACATGTAATATGGAAGGAAACTAAATTAGGTCCATTTAACCCAAACTAAACAGTGCACTCAGTTAAAAATCAAAGTGCATTTAGTCACTTATTCAATCATTAAACACACTTAGGTTTCTGTCTTCCATATCTGATGTAGTCAGTGTCATACCTGAGTTTTGCTGTGGTTTGAATAGAAACTGTTGGCTCTTCTTTTATGCTGTGAAATGTCTGGTGTTAATTATCATTACAGTGCGTTACCGCCACCTACTGTTGGGAGTATGAATGGACGGTGCTCCGCTCCATAAAAAATAAAGCACAGATTTGTTTAACATAATTTTTTGCTCAGACAAAGACCTGCGACCCCCTGAAAACGGGTTCGTGACCCACTTTTGGGTCCCGACCCACCAGTTGAGAACCACTGATCTAAATGACAATATCCCTGACGACAGAAGAAGCCTTCACCCATCATGCAGTTTGCTCTGGGGTCATACATTTGCAGAGGATGGAGATGAAGAGGATAAATGAGAGAAGGTAACACTCATCCGTTTCCACACGTCGTACCTCACACATTTGAGCCGTTTCACTGATGTTTTTTGCAAATGAAAATGGATGGAAAATGTGAAACTACCTGTTAAAGCAGAGGCGTCGGATTAAGACTGTTTACCCAAAACAAATCTGGTTCACACAAGCTAAAAATATAAAAGTGGGGCTCCATACTCTCTTGGCTGTGTCTGGAAATTAATTAAAAAGGCATAGAAATATACATACAATATGAATTTAGTATTAACCCATAAAGATCCACTACTGACCCAAACATCTACTGATCTCAACTGTTTAATTCCTGTTGATCCACTAATCCTATCAATGCATGTAAATAATTGGTGTAAAATAGTTTGTCATCTTTTCATGGTCATCCGATATGACCCATTTGGAAGTTCAGAGGCTCCGTAGTTACCATGGAAACACCATCATCCTCTACAACATTGATTCACCAGTAAAACCCATGGAGTTGGATCAGTGATAGTGGATGGACACACTGGGTTTATGTTCAGTTAATGATAGATTTGACTGGAAAAGTCACTTTTTTCAGTTTTCTCTGTTTATGATATAATGACCCTCAACTTTTTTTTTTTTTTTTGACATTTCTGCAGATTTATTAAAAAAGAAAAACTGAAATCTCACATGACCATACATTTTCAGACCCTTTGCTCAGTATTGAGTAGAAGCACCCTTTATTTATTTATTTTTTTTTTATCAACTCTCCACTTTAATCTGAGCTTTATGAACATCTACATGATCAGTGAATTAAATATAGGAAAATACATGATTTTCACTGAAAATACAGCGGATGTTATTATAAATGATGATAAATAACTTAAGAAAGATTAAAGGTGTGGGAGACTTTCGTGACCAATTTTTCATCAAATCTGTCAAACCTCAGTCATATCCTCAGTATCATGAATCTGTAAGTCTTTCTGTCATTACTCACCTGAATCTCTTGCATTGCGGTGAACAATTTCGAAGTGCCATCTAGAGCCCAACCGATATGGGATTTTTGGGGCCGATACCAATACTGGGGGCTAAAAAAAGCTGATATCCAATTTATCGGCCGATATCCGATATTGGCCGATAACCGATATATTGGCTGATATATGAAATAAGAACACTGATCTACACAGGATATAATAATCTTATATTAGATAATTGTGGACAGGTGGATAAACAGTTGCATAAATCTTTGTTTATCTCACAAATAAAATTTACACAACTTTCAAATGCAAACTATGAAATCACAAAAATAATTACAGCAAAAAATATTACCACACAATTATGTTTTCACTCACAAATTTTGATGTGTCTGCCTCACAGCACTAAAAGTTCTTACGTGGACAAAGGACTAAACTGAGCATGTGCAGAGTGAATTAGGTGAGTCTTAAGTTGTTCCTGATTGGAGTAATAGCAAGAGCTACAACTGACCTGTGTTACAACTGTCCCCAGTCTCCCCTACACTATTAACACCCAGAATGAAAGTGCACGGACATGGGTGTGTGTGGGGGGGTGAATACTTCATAAGACAGGGGGGGGTAGCTCCGTGATTATGTGATTGTGGATGGGGGGGTGATAGCGTCATTGTCCGAGCAGGAGTGAAAGTGAAATTAACTCGCTTTAAAGTTCCTCCTATTCTCCTGGCAGCACACACACACACACACACAGGACGAGTGAGCGACAGAATCTCCACGCAGCAAAAAAAGTTAATATATCAGCTACATCGGCTACATATTGGCCGATGTTGATTAATTGGTGAAACGCTATAATTGGCCTGATTAATCGGCCGGCCGATTAATCGATCGGGCTCTAGTGCCATCCACCATAAACAAAACCATGTGTTTACAAACAGAGCCAGGAGGGAACTCGGGCATCTTTGGAATTTTGTTGCGACGTGCATTGTGGAAAACGGAGGCTCGCACAGCCACCTGACAGCGGCAGCTGCTAAAGACACGACGCGGAAACAGCAGGAGCTCCCTTCCCTCTATCCATATTCCTCCAGCCGTTTGCGCATTTCAGACGTTTCTGCGTGTTTGTTTCATCCATATAATATGGTAGCACTGCCGCTGCTGGTGGCTGCGTGCACCTTCCTTTCCCACAATGCATGTCGCAACAAAATTCCGAAGATGCCTGAGTTCCTTCCCAGCTCCGTTTGTAAACACATATTTTGTTTATGGTGGATGGCACTTTGAAATTGTTCACCGTGAGGGAAGAGATTCAGGTGAGTAATGACAGAAAGACTTACAGATTCATGATACTGAGGATATGACTGAGGTTTTACAGATTTGATGAAAAATTGGTCATGAAAGTCTCCCACACCTTTAAATAGAGAGAAGATTTAATTTGGAACTGCCTGAAAAGTAACAGTGTCTTTATGGGTTAATGATCGTATGTCAGGGGTATAATTGTCATGCAAAGTGTTCTTATCATATAATGAAAATGAAAATAAAATGAAAAACCTACAAAAATGAATAAATGTTCTCATTAACTCCGTGGATATTTACATGTTAGAGCAGTTTTCACAGCCTTTTTTCTAGTTCCAATGGAAATGCTGAGTGTGAGGTCTAATGTTTTTTCACATTAAAAGGAACACCATCATTGGAAAGACATGTGGTTGAATTTTTATAACATCATGTTTTTACTGTGGGAGGATGTCAAAATAAACTGATTCTCTCCAAAGAAGAACCGGAGTCAGCAGTTTATAATCTACAAAGACACAAGAAAACTGTCATATTCTTCTGACTTTTAGCAGCAGATCTGGAAAGAAAAGCATGTTTTATGAACGATATTGTGTTTATTTCAGTCGGACATTCTATCTAAATGTGACTCTACCAGTATTAGTATTGGCAGCATGTCCCACATTATCCCACACAGACCTAAACCTGTCCCACATGTGTCTTGTTGGGACCTGGTCACACTGATAATGTGTCATAAAGCACCTGTAGTGATGTATATTCTTGTCTTTAAGCACTAATGATTATTCAAAAGGATCTATAATAATAAGACATTAGTCATTATTGTGCTACTGTCAGTGTGTTATGAACTTATTTATGTTGTGTTATTCAGATTCAGAAAACTTCTGTAATAGTGGCACTCTGCTTTAGAATCATTACTCATTATAAGACATTTAAAGTAACCATTTGATCTACTTTAAAAGTTTTTAACCCTTTCATGTACAGTGGTCACTACAGTGGACAGCTGTTCTACAGCTGTTCTCTTGTATATTCATGGGTTTTATTAGCCAACACAGTGGACACTTATGCATCATCCCATTCAGTCCAATTCAAACTTACTGTATCTATGTCGGTCTTGATAAACCTGATCTGCAGTGACATGTTTTAGTGTAAATCAACAAACAAAACAGGGTCTTTTTTGCATATTATCTCCATGAAGTGAATAATAACTCGCATTAGAATATGTTAAAATGTGGGAAAACATCTGATTAGCAGCATTAAAAATGTTTTTATTGCACAGTTTTCCTTATCACTTTCTAATATTAAGTTTTAAATACATGTTTCTTTGCTTCAAAAATTAAATGCATGAGGTCCAGCTGAGTGGACAGTTTTGTAACTGCTTAAAAAAACAAAAAAAACTCGATCGCGTTGTGTTTTTTCATGCCTTAAGAGGAATAAAAACACTCAGGAAAAATATCTTGACTAAGGTTCTCATAACTGCATGAAAGGGTTAAAGTGGATATTTTTGCACAAGGGGAAGGAAGCCTTAAGTACTGGAGGAGAATTCACACAGATGTGGGGAAAAGTGGGTCCTGGACCCTCCAGCGCTGACACGATAGTGTGAACCACTGCCCCCATAACATGAGTGAAGCCAATAATATATAGTCCTGTGCAAAAGTCCTGGTTCAACATTAGGTTTATTGGTTTAGTAAAAATCTAATGTCCACACATATGCATTTGTCTCTGTATTAAGAGTTAATCTGATATATGTGAAAATGCAGAAATAAACCAAATAATCACAAAATAAAAATAATCAACAAAATGAACAGAAATAAACAAAATAATCAAGCTGATAAACAAAAATTTAAAAAAAGAAAAATGAACAAATAAGCAAGAAAATAAAAATAATCAACAAAATGAACAAAATAATCAAAACAATGAATAAAAAATTGACAAAATGAACAAATAATCAAGAAAATGAACAAAAATAAAAAAAAATAAGAAAATTAACAGAAATGAACAAAATAATAAAGATAAAGAACAAAAAAACTAACAAAATGAACAAAATAATCAACAAAAAAAAAATCAAGACAATGAACAGAAATGAACCAAAAAAATCAAGAAAATGAACAAAAAAATGAACAAAACGAACAGAAATTAACAAAATGATCAAAATTCTAAAAGAAAATCAACAGAATGGACAGAAATTACCAAAATAATTGAGAAAATGAACAAAAAAACCAAACAAACAAAAAAAACAAAGATGACCAAAATAATCAACAAAAAAAAAATCAACAAAATGAACAAGATAATCAACAAATTTAACAAAATGACCAAAATACTCCAAAATACAAAATCCTTCTTGATTCAACATGTCAAATGTTACTGTTTGTGCTTTTTGTCATGGGGTCAAAGGTCATACTAATACTTTTACAACCAATTTAGTTCAGTGTTTTTTGTGTCTTCTAAGGCTGTGCCTGTATTGTCTTGTATCTGAAGGAAAGAGAATGAAAAATAAATACAAATGCTCATTTGAACCCCAGAGCTACAGGTGAAATAAGACTTTTACACAGAACTGAACATGTTGATGAATGGTTTGTCCTAAATCGTCTGCAGATCAACACCAGTCTGTAACGAATAATCACTGTTCATATGAGTTTATATGAGATAATTATTATGAAGGATTATAATAATCAGTGTTCAGAACGAGAGCTGTGCGATAAAATACTCACTGTTAACACAAGTAAACTGATTGGTTGTATTTACACAGACATACTGGACATTATCTATTTCAAAGTCATAGATTATTATTCAACAATAATCAAAGAAAATGACTCTTGGAATAAGTGATTATAGAGAACAGACATACATTCACTGTATGTTTGAAGGTTGTTACTAGTGTGAATATAACTAGTGTCATTATTATACTTATGCACTGGGGCGCTGATAAGGGGGGGTAAACATGACAAATTCATGGGGCCCAGCATTTGTGGGGGGGGCCATAGAGCAGAGGAGGGGGTCCAGTGGATACAGGCTAGAAGTAGTGGAAATTTCATGTAAGATCCGCTGTATAAAAGAGGTATAGAAGTCGGACGTTGTGGAAGTTTCAGTTTCGTTTCACACTAGCATAAGTGACAGTATGTCACATATGTCACACATATAAGACACATTGTTAACCTTTCATGGGGTCCACAATTGGAAGCGGCGCTCCTGCTTATACATATCATTTTATGTCATTTTTAACAGGATAAAATGATCACGCATATCTCACATTACGGTGTTAGTGTCACATTCCTCCGTTTGGGTCATTGAATTCCTTTGATTTTCAGTTCCTCTCGTACTCGGCTCAGGTACTCAGGGTCTGGATACCCATAACTGCAAACACACAAACACAAAACCTCTGGGACGTCTGATGTAAAGATAATTATATATATACACTGGAAAAAATCTAAATCTGACCAAGTGTATTTTTCCAATTTCTAGTCAGAATATCTCATCACACTTAAAATAAGACATAATCACCTAAAGAGTAACTTTTCAGTGAGATATAAGCACTTATTTTTGGACACTAGATCTAGAAAATCTTATTTCAAGAAATCTTACCAAGATAATTTTCACTTGTTCCACTGGCAGATTTTTTTTTTTACTTGAATTTAGCAAAAAAAATCTTGAATGAAGCAAAAAAAATCTTGAATTAAGCAAAAAAAAAAAAAAATCTTGAATTAAGCAAAAAATCTGCCAATGGAACAAGTGAAAATTATCCTTACAATTGTTGCCACAATGAGAGGAAACACAACTACATTGTTTGACCATTTATGTCGGCACCACACAGCTATTTCATATCGCAATATATATCGCAGGGTTAAAAAAAAATCGCAATGTCAGGTTTTTTCCAGTATCGTGCAGCCCTAGCGTATATTTTAAGAACTGCATGTTTATAACCTTGTGTTGCCTTTCAGGGGGACAATTCAACATCTGTCCAGTGACTGCAGATGAAAACACCCATTAGACTAACTTTGGTGTATTCGAAGCAAAGTGAATTAGTGTACGATGTCCCTGTTAAATAAACCAAAACATAAAATAAATTTTAATTCTACCAAATATTACAGAAGCTAAAATATGTCTACATGTTGCCAACACTTCTTGAGTGTATATTGTAGTCATTTGTCTAGTCATTTGCCGGTCTGGCCTTGTAGTGCTTTATTTTCAGTGATTTGAAACGTCCTTACCAAGTCGGTCCTCCGTGTTTTGAAGTCTTGTGGTGAATATCGTTCCATGTAACGGTGTTATTTCTGCCGCTGGTGCTGGACCGACCCACAGTGAAAATGAGCCTCTGGTCGAATGCCTGTTTGAGGAGTTTGAGGATATTTCTGCCCTCAGTGCAGTCTGGCAGGTAGGCTGTACGCAACACACCGTCATATGGATGACCAGGGTTAGGATGCTCCTCCTGCATTCACACATGACAGGAAACACAAATGGGAAAAGGAGAAAACTAACTATACTAATACCTCAGATCTTTTCAGACTTGACTGGGTCAGTATATGAAAACTCTACATTATAGTATTTCCCAGAGTGCTGCAGGCACGTCACTGATATTACTGACACTAAACAGTATAATTAACCTCCTAAGCCCCAGCTATGGGTTTTCTGTCCACATTTGTGGACAAGAGTTTCACAACTGGATACATAAAAAAAGAAAAGACAACTGTCCACCACAAAGGACATTCCATAAAAATTTTAAAAACTGCATTTGAAAAAACTGTTGCATCATGATGTTTCCAATATAGGCATTTATTTCATAAAAACAAATAAAGCTTGTACTTTGCTGACATTTCCTGGGTCTCTGGAGGTTAAGTAAATCTAAGGCAAAAACAGTAAAACATAAAATTTCCATATGATATATATATATTTTTTCTTTAGGAAGCTAAAGGACAGACTGTTGTGTGGAGAAGGGGAGGGATTAAATAACTCCTTTTCAAATATGGGTGCTTCTATGAAACTGGGTTTGTTTTGGTATCTGGCACTTTTCCAGCTTTTTAGACCCAAGAATAAAAGAGAAATGTAGACATATTTCCACCCACAATGTACCTCATGATGACCTCAGATGAATGCAAAACAATTATACTCTTGCTCTGAGCCATACCAAAATTAATGAATTTTTAATCAAATACTGGGCCCAAAAATAGGAATAAAACTGAGACAAGAAAAGCTACCTAGGTGTCAGTGCATTTGATCTGAAAACATGGCTGTACACAGTTTAATATAGATTATAAATAAAGACACTGTGCTCAATTTGATGATCATAGTGTTTTTTCTAATCAAGACATGGGTTTTTCATGAATCTCAGTTTCATTCCAGGTTTTGTGTGTAACCCATTGTGTCCACTCGCGTTACATGCAGAACTTGCCCATTTAAACGTATATAAATCGCAAATCGTCATTTTTGTGAAACACGCTGCCTTGCATAACTAGTTCAATTCCCAAAATGTACCTGTGAGAGTATAAAGAGATATTCAAAAAAATAGTAGCACATAATTTTTGTGTCCTTTTGACTGTGTTACATACAAATTTTTGTATAAAAATAATATAAAATAATATAAAAATGTGTTTTATCTGAAAAATAGTTTCTCCTTTATCTCAGTAAGTATTTCTTTTAAAAACAGACCCTAAGTGCTTCCAAACTTGCTTCATAACATTAGTCTACATCTGGTTTGGATTTTTAGCCCCCACGTCCTGTTTCATAGAAGCACCCATATGTGTATGAAGTCATGTTCTGTTTTAATGTACATGTATAATGCTGCATTCCAGAGTCCTGGGAGATGGGAAGTTTCCAACGTCCAACTCAGTAAAATGCATTGGAATGCCTGCCCGAGCCGGAAGTCCAAGTTGCAAAGTTGGGCCAGATTGAAGTATCCCGACCTCACTGCAAACTACAATGTGATGTCATCACAACAATGGCGGCGCACAGTGTACAAGTTTGCAATGAAAAGAAACTTTACAATGTATAATTAGCTTATCCATCATTCCGCCTCTTCCATCTCGTTCGTGTATATGAGAACACTGTGCTGTTGACAGTCAAGCTGCCTCTTCGGTAAGAAAGCAAATAGGATCTTAGATTTACGATCTCCAGATTTGTTGTTCATGTTCAACATGGATCACCTGGAATACTTTGAGGTGGGATGTAGTTAACTGCAAGTGAGACATATTCTACCTCCCAGGACTCTGGAACGCAGCATAAGTTTTCATGGTTTCTTGTGATCTATTTTATTTTATTGAGGGTGATACTGGGTCCTGAGCCAGACCAGTTGAGAACCACCGATCTAAACCAATAACAGCTTACCTTTTGGATGCCACCTGGAATTCGATAGTGGATGGTTATGGTTCCGTACTGCTCGTATCCAGGCAGAGCTGAGGGGTCTGTGGTGACGTCCATTCGTCCTCCCTCTGGCTGCGTCCCAGTCAGAGTTCCGTAGATCTGTCCACAGGTGGGACACACAGCCTTGTACTCAAAAGCCTTTCTCAGACAGTCTTTGCAGAAGGAGTGTTTGCACCGTAGAGTCTCTTTTGCGCTTTGGACTATTGTTTCCATACAAATCGGGCAGGACTCGTCTTCAGGATCTTTGCTCTGTGTAGGTAGAGGATCTGAAAGGGTCCTGGTTGGACGGTTCACTGCAGCCTTGTGCATGGGACTCACTTTGTGCATATTTTGTACATGAGACTTATTTTGCATAAAGTCTTTCAATTTAGAGACATGTACGAAAGGCCCGGTCACTGTCAGTTGATGTTTGTTGGTGCTGGGTTTAAACAGGAGCTCTGGAAACCTCCGCTGCAGGTCTTGGTGGTCATGTGGAACAGATATGACCTGCAGGTCTGAGGCAGTTCTCTGGTAGAATGTAATGAATCGCTGTCTGACAAAGTCCACCTGAACGGCCCTGACGTCACTGTGGAGCGGTTTGAAAGTCACCTTCACCTCGCCACCGGGACTCGAGTCACGCCGTGTTTCAATACGACAACTGTTGCCTAGAATCTGTTTCAGCGCAGCGGTACGTTTTTGCTCGATGTAGGCCATAACAAACCCTCGTACATCCACAGACTGAACGTGAGCTGGACAGGGTTTCTCCGGCTGCTGGATCTTCTCAGGTGTGTTGATCTTCGCTGCTGAGAGTCGAATGTACAGGTTTGTTATGTCATCATATGTTCCACTTATTTTGTAAGAGGACCCCTGTTTCTGGGGTTTGTAATCCTTCAGAATCTTCCTTAATCTTCCGGGGTCTTTGTAACCAGCTTCTGCTACGATGACGGTCAGATCTGTAATGACCTGCAACAAGACAGATATGGGTTAAAGGTTAACTACATTTTTATTTTATTTTACCTTTATTTAACCAGGAAAACCTTATTACCTCCGCCAAGGAGGTTATGTTTTTGCCAGGGTTTGTTTGTTTGTTTGTCTGTCCGTTAGTGTGCAACATAACTCAAAAAGTTATGGACAGATTTTGATGAAATTTTCAGGGTTTGTTGGAAATGGGATAAGGAAGAAATTATTAAATTTTGGTGGTGATCGGGGGTGGGGGGGCACACGGGGGGGCCCATTTCCAACAAACCCTGAAAATTTCATCCAAATCTGTCCATAACTTTTTGAGTTATGTTGCACACTAACGGACAGACAAACAGACAAACAAACAAACAAACAAACCCTGGCAAAAACATAACCTCCTTGGCGTGGGGGGGGCCCACAGGGGGGGCCACTGATCAGCCTTGGCGGAGGTCTGCGCTCTCCGAGTGCTTCTAGTTGAGATTAAAAATCTTTTTCAAGAGTGTCCTGGCCAAGACAGGCAGCAGTACATTAAATAGTTACACAGACTTCCATACATAAAACAAACACATAAAAAGCGCATAGACAAGTCAAACCTTCCAAAGTCAACTTTGTAAAAAGTGCTCATGAAATGTAGACAAAGTGCGTCAGGTAAAACATCTGCAACCAGATGTCTCCCTCTCTAAGTCATACAACATCCTCTTAAAAGTGTCCAACGAAACCAGATCTTCAAGTTTCAGGTCTTTTTGTAGTTCATCCAGGTGAATGGGGCTGCATACCTGAAGGCCTTATTTGGACAGGAGCTCTATCTGAAATAAGAACACTATTTACAGTCTGCTCCAGTTAGAGTACATATGCAATGGCAGATTTATCTACAGCCCCCCACCCCCCAGATCCACCACTGATATGTAGGGTGGAAGAAAATATCAGTTCTGCAATATATTGCAATATTTCATTTCACAATACTGTATCAATATTTTTAGGTGTTTATTCAAATGCAAATATTGTGAAAGTTCATTTTAGGTTTTTTGTTTTTCTTTTTAGTTTATATTTTATTTATCATCATTTAACACTCTTTTATTAAACAATGTTAGTTCCTTTGTTGGATTGTACAAAAATAATGTTATGATGTTCATTATGAACTAACAGAATATCAACATTTGAACAGGATCTTAAACTGTAATGTCTATAAAACATAATTTCAGTTTGAACACAGGAACATTTTGTGATATAGCATTAGATCCTGTTGTGATCAAATAAAAATGTGTTTAGTATTTGTGCAGATTTTGGATGTAATTCAATTCTTCAAGGAAATAATCTCTTAAAAAAAAGAAACAGACACAAAATTCCCTTTTTATCAGCATCATGATATATTGTGATATATCATATCATGACCCTAGTATTGTGATTTGTATCGTATCGCCAGATTCTATCCAATGCACACTCCTACTGATATGTCATCATGTTTCCTTTATAACTCCTCAGACACTGGTGTCAGAAATGGATTCATTACAGTCGGATATATTCATGGTAGCAATTTTTCTGAAAGGAACGGCAGTGGCCACTGTCATAATAACATTTGTACTTGTGCCATATGAACACTGCAGGTATAGGGTCAGCAACCTTTACTATCTAAAGCAGGGATGTCCAGCTCATTTTCTCTCAGGGGCCACATACAGCCCAATTTCATCTCAAATGGGCTGGACCAGTAAAATTTAGTTAAGTTTATTTCAAATATGCAACAAAACAAAATAATCCTATTTAGTCCTTAAGAATGAAAAAGATTATAAGAAAACAAAACAAACAAAAACCTATTTATATACATAAAAACAAGTATGACTTCAGTTGCATATTCGAAAAGGAGTGGGAGGAAGTAAAATTTATTTAATCCCACCCCTTCTCCACACAAAATAATAGCATAATAACCTATAAATATTGACTTGAATGAAGTGCACAAAAAATAAAGGCTTCATATGTCAACATACATCGACAACATTTTTTGTTACTGTCACTTACATGGATGTATTATTTGGAATTTGAAGTGATAGTAACGTACGATATACATTGTACATTATGGCAGATAACAAGGTTAACACTTAATAATTAATTATAAATCCATGTAAATGACAGTAATGAAATGTAGATGTATAATGACATATGACGCCTTTATTTTTTATGTTTGATTTTTCGACAAAGTATAGTCATTTTTAACAATGCCTCTGTGCTTTTTCTTCAAACTCTTTGACGACAGGGAACAACACATGGTTAATATCAAACATATTACATATTAATGCCAACATACAATCGCAGAAAAAATTATCAAACCACCCTTTGTTCTCTTCAATGTCTTGTTCATTCTAATGCCTGGTACAACGAAAGGTACATTTGTTTGGACAAATATAATGATAACAAAAATAGCTCATAAGAGTTGAATTTCAGAGCTGATATCTATTCATTTTCCATGTTTTCTTGATAATAACCAAAATCATTTCAGTTCTTACATCAATAGCTATGGCATTGTACTGACAAAAACAGTGTAAGCAAACAAGCAAAGTTTATGTCGGCTAAAATTTACTTAGGGGGTCAAATGAGTGGCCATTTTTGTCAAAAAAAAAAAAAAAAAAAGTTGTAAGAAATGCATAGAACTGTGTTGAAATAATGCTAATACATTTATGCACAGACTACTGATATTATTTGACAGTGGAAGCTATATTTTCAGAAATATTGGATTTTGAATAGCACATGTATGTGAAAACTTCTGCTGGTGGACGGACGTGACATTACCCATGATGCTCTGGTCAGTACCAGTACTTTATTTGTAATAAACTTATAGACTTACTATTGCTAATTCTCCTCTTATTCATAAATGTTAGTATTGTGGATCTAAAACAATAACAGCTGACACAAAAACACAAAATGTGGCAGTGGACGGATGTGACATGGTTGTTACGGATCCCATCATACTGATGCTCTGCAGCCATGTCACCGTTTACACTAATGATCCCTGTGCAAAAACTAGGATCAGAATTATTTATTGTATAGTTTATCATCATACTAAAGAGTAAATAACAATACAGAATTGTTATTTCTTTATAAAAATGCTTATTATTAGTAAACTGTTGATTTAAAAAGTGACGTGTGACATTCTTAATGTATGTATTGGCGTAACATAAGCAGGATGGATCAGCACCATACTCCATATTGAACCTGTAAAAATAAAACATGTGATACGTAGGATAGAATCTGGTATGAAAAAATGGGGAATCTAAAAGAATAGAATATTTGTTTTTCAGGTAAATTCAGTTCAAATATAACTTGGCCATTTGTGACATGAAAATATAGCATTAACTGTAATGAAATTGGACATTTTTGAGCTGAAAACATAGTTCATATGAGCATCAACATGTTGACACAGAACTGAAATCCTGTCAATTTGCAGAACTTGCATTTACCAACACAAAGTTCCTTTGGGGATTCACTTATATTGTTTTCTTATGCACAAAGACAGAAATAAGACCTCTAAGCACATTTTAGCCTATTTATATAACACCTTTCACAGACAAGAGAAGTTAAAAGGTGCTTCACAAAAGACAATAAAATACAAGATAAAAATTACAGTCACAAAAAGGTATAAATTATATAATAACCTTTAATCTACAGTGCTTTTAGGCATTCCATGTTTTCTTTTCTGTCTGTTTTAGTCACAGGATACACACAGGAGTGAGTACTTGATAGAATAACCATTGTTTCTGATGACTTTCTGATGGTCTAATCATTTTTTCTGTGACTGTATATCGACAGCTCAAAGGTGTATTTGTCGTACAACGGAACAGAAACACTTGGTCATAAGTTAACATGATAAATAAAGATAAGACAAAAACATGCTCAGGAAAACCCAGGACCTTTATAATATGACATGATTCCTTAGAACAGACTGAAGTGGTTTAGTTTAGACAGAGTTCAACACTTTAGTACCGTCCTTATTTTTGGAAACTAATGAAAACTACAAACCAGTTTAACTATGATACTTATAAAACAGACCATACACCGCCTTCCTGCTCCAACAGTGTCTGACTTTACTGTTTAAAATACTTTTAAAGGTGACAGATACAGATCCTACCTCCATAGTGTCCAGATAAACTGTGTTGTGTTTTCACTTTCAGTTTCAGGGAAATACCAGTGTCAACAGGAAGCCTACAGTGACCCCTGTGGGCACCATGAGGTACTGCAGGAGGTGGTGGATTTGAGCTGGAGGTAGTTTTATGGAAGTCAATCAGTCTCATCAAACTTTGAATTATAAATATAGAATAAATATCATAAAATAAATAATATAATAAATATATAAATATAATAATAAAGGCCGTTGTAGTTATAGCACTGACTTTTTTGCACTAAAATTAAGTATCTGAATTTTTTTGTCTCTGAATTCAACTCTTCATATTTTCAATACATCATTTTAAACTTTATTTTTTCAATGTTCATAAATTAAGAATTTTAAAAAATCCCATTTAAAAAATTCAAGTAATATAAATTCCAACAGCCAGCCAATCAAGTTACATTAGGTTGGTCATGTGACACAGGATGCAGGAAGACGGCTGAGGCGGTCAACTAGTGTCCATGTAGATGCATTCTCTGTTCTGTTTGTACTGAATGAAGTACATTTCACATCACACTTTTGTATTTCTGAACTCTAATTGAAACTATTTATTTGACCATTCTGTTTAGTAATTATTCTAACATGAATAAGTAAAGACATCCTCACATTTTTTAAAATAGGAAATACATACTGTTAATAGAGATACATACTGTTATTCATGGTAATACATACTGTTAATACTGTTAATAGACACACATACTGTTAATACTTCAAATTGTGCCTATTCATATTCTACCCAGTTTTATTTTTATGTCTACTAAGCTCTAAAAAAAATTGCAATTTAACGAAGTAACATAAGAATAAATTACATTTTATCTTATGTTATAGTTTTTGTAATTTTATACTCATTCTATTCATATTCTGTAGGATTAGTGTTTGTAAATACTGCTGCACTGACTGGAGACTCCTAATTTCATTGTACACACAATGACAATAAAGGTTATTGTATTGTATTGTATGTTGACCTCATATATATACAACTGTGTAATACATAAAGAAGAGCTGCAACTATCAATTATTTTTGTGATCAATTAATCTATCAGTTATTTTCTTTGATTTCATTAGATTTGATCAAACGATTTTTGAATAGGTGAAAAAAAGTAATAGAAATGTGAAACAGACATGTCTGAAAATGGCAAACAACTTGTCTTTTATTCCAGAACCAACTGGAAAAGTATAAAAGTAAAGGGATATATATATATTTATAAATGTAGATAGATAGATAGATAGATAGATAGATAGATAGATAGATAGATAGATAGATAGATAGATAGATAGATAGATAGATAGATAGATAGTCTCAAATGTCACATCAACACATCAGTGTGTGTCATAAGGAAGGCTTCACCAGTGATAATTATAAAGAAAAAACATCTGAATTCAGTGAGTTAAACCACATATTGTCAAACACAGTACACACTCACACATGTAATTTAATTCAGTAAAACTTTTTTAAACAATTCTCTGAGAATAAAGAAGACAACGCCTGTGTTATCATCTAGAAGATTAGACAATCTGATATTTTCTAATGATATATTTTGTTATCATTAACACCCACATGATCAGTGAATTAAACACTGAAAAATACCTGATTTTTACCCAAAAATTATTGAATCACTTATAATTCACTGAACACGTCAGTGTTAATGATGATAAAATATATCATTAATTCTAATTAAATACTGATGATTAGTTCATTAATTCATAGTACATGGGTTTTATAGATGAACCAGTGTTGCAGAAGACGATGGTGTTTCCATGTTCACTACAGACCCTATGGATCCATCTGATGCTGTTTACCTGCTGAGAAACTGCATTTTATCTGAATTATTTCACTGTATTGAAAGGATTAGCAGTTAAAAACTTCATGATCACTTTATAACAGCAGATGTTTTTGGGTCTTTAAGGGTTAAAATGGGCAGACAGTGAATCTAGAGACAGAAAAATAGACAGACACATATTAAAAGTATACAGACCTGATCAAAATCTTAAGACCAGTTGAAAAATAGCTAGAATTTACCTTTTGCACATTTGGATCTTAATGAGGTTTTAAGTAGAGCTACAATATACAAAAGCAAGAAGGGGGAGTGAGACAAAAAGCACTTTGAAAAAGTAATTTATTGAAAACAACAAGTAAACTGAAATAGGCTGTTTATCAGCTGATCAAAAGTTTAAGACCATCGCTCAAAAAATTACAAAAAACTCTCCAAACCAGAACAAAAAATTTTCTCAGTAGGACTCAGTAATGAGTAGCTCCACCGTTCTTGTTAATGACTTCATAAATTCGTTTGGGCATGCTTGATGCGAGTGTTTCCAGGAGGCTGGTGGGAACATTGCTCCAAGTGGTGAAGATGGCTTCACGAAGGGCATCAACTGTGTGGAACTGATGGCCATTTTTATAAACTTCCCTTGCCATCCATCCCCAAATGTTCCCTATGGGATTTAAATCAGGGGAACATGCGGGATGGTCCAAAAGAGTGATGTTATTCTCCCTGAAGAAGTCCTTCGTCAAGCGAACATTGTGAACTGCAGCGTTGTCCTGTTGAAAAACCCAGCTGTTACCACACAGACCAGGGCCTCAGTCATGAGGGATGCCCGCTGCAACATCTGCACGTAACCAGCCGCCGTTTGACGACCCTGCACCACCTGAAGCTCCAGTGTTCCACTGAATGAAAAAGCACCCCAGATCATGATGGACCCCCCTCCACTGTGCCGGGTAGAAAACATCTCAGGTGGGATCTCCTTGTCATGCCAGTAACGTTGGAAGCCATCTGGACTGTCAAGGTTCAATTTTTTCTCATCAGAGAATAAAACTTTTTTCCACCTTTCAATGTCCCATGTTTGATGCTCCCTGGCAAAGTCTGAACGGGCAGTTTTGTGGCGTTGTAGGAGACGAGGTCTTTGAATTCGTTTTTTGTTTTTGAAACCCTTTTCCCTCAGATGCCGTCTGATGGTTATTGCGCTGCAGTCGGCACCAGTAAGGGCCTTAATTTGGGTCGAGGACCGCCCTGTGTCTTGACGGACAGTCAATCGGATCCTCCGGCTCAGCGCAGGTGTAATTTTTTTGGGTCTACCACTTGACTTTTTTTGTTCCATAATGCTCAGGATCTGTCAAAAAATTTAGAATGACTGTCTTACTGCGTCCAACCTCAGCAGCAATGACACGCTGCGAGAGGCCTCGCTTATGCAGCTCGACGATCCGACCACGTTTAAGAAGAGAAAGCTTCTTAGCTTTAGCCATCAGGAGGGCATGACCGTGTGAATGCCCGACAGAAAATGAGAATTTTGAGCAGATTTTGGCTTTTATAGCCTGTGGTCTTAAACTTTTGATCAGCTGATAAACAGCCTATTTCAGTTTACTTGTTGTTTTCAATAAATTACTTTTTCAAAGTGCTTTTTGTCTCACTCCCCCTTCTTGCTTTTGTATATTGTAGCTCTACTTAAAACCTCATTAAGATCCAAATGTGCAAAAGGTAAATTCTAGCTATTTTTCAACTGGTCTTAAGATTTTGATCAGGTCTGTATTGTCTGGGCTGCAGTACCCCATATGCTCCACCAGAGGCCAGTAGAGCTCCATATCACACAGTTGTTACTCCTCTTTCTGTCCGTACGTCTGGCGTCCATAGTAAGTGACGCCGCTGACCACATGACCACCACGTGACCATCCTGCCCCAGAGTCAGCTTTGTTTTCTGACAAGTACAAGATGTTGACTTACTGCTGTGCTTTCATTCGCAGCATCTTCTGAGTCAGGATGGTGGAATGTGGGATATGGGAAGTCCTCCTTCAGGTTCTCAAACTCTGCTGCCCCCCCCCACTCTGATGCAAAAACATCACATTGAAGCAGCATCCAGGATTGTGGATGTTCACGGACAGAAAAGGTCACCATGACTGAACAGGAAAAAGACTTAAAAGTGTTTTTTTTTCTTTGCATCTGATGCTGCTTTATATTTTTTCAGTGTGGATTTTTTTTTTTTTGTTTTTTTTTTCATCACTGGATTCACTGTCATTGTATTTGGTTGAAACACATCTTGCAGCACAATCTCATCCCAGACAGAGGAAACAGAAAACATGATCAAATAGTAAAATAAACAGATGCACAATCATGTATTCATTACTTTCATTATTTAATATTATTATTTTATTTTAATTTTTTTTTTTTGCAAAGGAATATATGGATAGCCTACTTGTACAGTCTTGTTTTATAAACTTATAAACAACTAAGACTATGAATAGCATATAAAAAATATATATTCAAAATAACCAGTTGGGCCTGAAAAATAAAAGAGGAAAAATTGCAGTCTATTTTTTTGCATTTATTTATATATTTATTTAAATGTATTTGTTAATGATGCAGATATGATGTAGAACCACATCCGTCTGTTTTTCCTCCTGTAAAAGCGGGTGTTTTTTTTCCTCCTAGTCCGTATTAAACGGCTCAGATGGATGTTTTAGTAGAATATATGTGCACCATAACGCCTACAGTAGTCATATTAAAATAACACCAGATTCAGCCCAGTGTCAGGACATGTTCACGGCTGAATGGATGTTTCAGACGGACAGTGAACATGGGGAACCTCCACCATGTTTTCTAGTATGTACAGTGTGTGTGTATGTGTGTGTGTGTGTGTGTGTTTTAAAAGGATAATTTCTTTTATTTATTTTCGTGTAGAATCCGTTGCTGTACTAAAGTCTGAGTCTAATTTCCAAATCATTAACAGAACGTCAGATAAAACCAACATACTAATCATGACAATAACACTTTTACTTTCATTGACAAAAAACAAAAAGCACAAAATGAAATGAATGGAACAGGGACGCAGTAGAAAACGGTTAAATGGAATCAAAAAGAATGCATTTGTGATCGGACTTTAATATGTTTTCCATGTAAAAGGAGGAGAATAAAACCTGTAATAACACCTGGACAGACCTGGGATCTGCAGGTCCCACATCCATTCATTCTCTGAATCACAGGGGGTCTGGGGGGTCCCGGATCCTGGTTCTCAACACTGAATTACTGGATAATATTCAGTAGTTCCACATTATAGTGACTGTGCTGCTGCATTGATTAGAACCAATCAAATGGGTATTGTTTTTGTGTTATTTATGTATGTTTTTATTTGCACAGTAGAGCTCATTAGTGTGTGTGAGTATTTATCTGCAGTGTTGGCTCATGCTCATTTAACACTCAGCATCCACCTAAACGTGAATCCTTACTACACTGTGTGACTGCGCTAAAAGAAGTTTTTTAGATAACTACAGTAATTGAGTACTGATGTTATATATCCTGTCAAACACATGTAAGTTCTGTGTCAATATAGTATTAAAACTGTACACACTGTAAGATGAACCATCAGCTGACACAGTCCTGAGTAGAGCTGCAGCTATAAGTTATTTTTGTAATCAATTAATCTATTGTTTTGTTTGTTTTGTTTTTTTAATTTGATTCGATTAAACAATTATTTGGGTAAGTAAAAAAAAAATTTAAATGTGAAGTAGACATGTCTGAAAAATGACAAGCACGAACCAGCTGAAACAACCACAAAAAGTAAAGTAAAAGAATAATTAAAAAATATCTATATAGAAATAACAACAAATTGATAATGTAAGAGGAAAAAAGTCTACGTATGAGGATGTTGAGGTTGAGCATGTTTGTGGGTGAGGGTTAATTTGTGTTGTTATTGTGGATATGTATCTATATATTTATCTATTTTTTGGGGTTTGCTTTGTCGTATTTTTTGTTTGTTCATCTCAAGTTGATATTGTGTTTGTTGTTTTGGTTTGTACTTGAGTATGTGTTGGCTTTGGACTGAAAAAGTTTAAATAAAATCACATATACTGAACATATGTATATATATATATATATATATATATATATATATATATATATATATACACACACACACACACACATATATATGTAAAGAAATAACAACGCTAACACCAGTATAAAAGTATATATAAAAATATCTATAGATATAAACAATGAATACGTCCAATGACATCTACAAACAATATGTTCACTGCAACTAAAGATGGAACTAACAAACAACTGTGCATCACAATAAACGTCCGTGTGAAACACAACAGCGGAACCAATGTGTTCAATTCTCATTTTTCTTTCAAAGCCACTACACAGTGGAATGCAATAACAGATGACATAAGGAGCTGCAGTTCCATAATGGGTTCAAATCCCAACTAAAAACTTACCTGAAAACCACTCAAATCTGCAACCACTGACTTACACTGAAAAAAATCTAAATCTTCCCAAGTGTATTTTTCTCATTTCTTGTCAAAATATCTCACACTTAAAATAAGACACAATCACCTAAAGATTAACTTTTCAGTGAGATATAAGAACTTATTTTTAGACAATAGATCTTGAAAATCTTATTTCAAGAAATCTTACCAAGATCATTTTCACTTGTTCCATTGGCAGATTTTTTTGCTTGAATTACGCAAAAAAATCTGCCAGTGCGATCTAAAAATATGTTCTTATATCTCACTGATAAGTTATTCTTTAGGTGATTATGTCTTATTTTAAGTGTGATGGGATGTTTTGACTAGAAATGAGAAAAATACACTTGGTAAGATTTTGATTTTTGCAGTGAAACTCTGTACTTAACTTATTTTTTGTCTTCTCTCATGGTGCTGACAAAATGTGTCGTGTGTGTGTGTGTGTGTGTGTGTGTGAAGGGGGTTATGTGTTATTTGTCTGTATGTCTTTTCGTTTTTATTGTGCCCTTGGGGACTGCAGATGTAAATTACCCAAAGGCTAACTCTGGTACGATGCATCAAATGGCAACATTTAGGTTTAAAATTGTACATCGTCCCTAATAAAAATGTAATAAACAAAACAAATACATTTTTTTTTAACTTTAATGAATTATAAATCCAATTTTTCTTTGTAAAATGATACAAATCATATAAAATCATGCTGATTTCAAAGTTATGGATTCACTGATTTAATTTGATATTTCACAAAACAACCCATGTTTCAGTGGTAACTGTTATTGTTTCCATGGTAACCCGCATATATTGTTTGCCATGGCTAACAACTTAAGATGAAACTAACATACAACTGTGTGTTGATCCTGGCGTCATGTGCATCACAATAAGTGTCCATGCGAAACACAATAGTGGAACCAGTGTTTCATAGCGGCAAAATTAAGGAAATGAAGCTTCGATTCAGGAAAATTGTAATCGAATACGTGTTTTAATTCATTCGAGTCAATTAATCAATCAATCGTTTCAGCTCTAATGTTGAAATATCACCAGAGACAAAACCTATTTTATTTATATTTTTTGTATATTTCACACATTGGCACATAGATAGAAAAAAAAAACTAGGTGACCGTCGTGGGACCTTATGTAGTGACCAACAGTGCATTATCCCATTGAAATGGAGGATTAACTTAAAGCCCTTTCACAGCACAAGTGACTCCTGAGACATGATCAGTCAGTCCGGTGTGAACATGAGTGGGTGTGAGAGTCTAAGCTGACTCACACATTATCCTGCATCCAAAGATAATCCACACAATGACCACGCAAACGTCTCCTCCCACTCCTTAGACACTCTTCTTTCTTCTTTTAATATGGTTTCGACATGTAACGGTAAATGCATTTGAATGAGTTTTTCTTTTGTCTTCATGGTCTCTATCTTTTTTCTTCTTTGTCTTTTATTTTCCTTTTTGTCCTGTCAGTTTATATTTGAATTTCAAGGCACTTTACAGACAGACATACACTAAGATGATAAAAAGACCTACAACCAATCAGAGCGACCAAATATGGGATGTTAGGACAGTTGGTGGATTAACCCTTTAAGACCCACAACTATTTTTGTCAGAAATTCAAAACTTATTACATTTATCACCATTTATCATAATATTATCCTCTGTATTTTGCATTTTTCAGAGTAAATCAATGTATTTTCCGATATTTAATTTATTGATTAGAAAGATGTTCATAAAAGCTCAGATTTAAGTTGAGAGTTATTATATCAAAAACAAAGGAAACTGAAGAAAAAACTGACTTTTCCAACAAAATATATCAATAACTGAACATAAACCAAGTGAGTCCAACCTTTCTTGAGTGATTTATCACCATTTATTATTATTATATCCTCTCTATTTTGCATTTCTCAGTGAAAATTGAGTATTTTCCTTTATTTAATTGACTGACCATGTACTTTAACCATCATGCTGGGATAACATTTGAGGATTATTATTTCAACAACAGAGAAAACTGAAGACAAAGTGACTTTTTCAGTAAAATATATCATTAATTGAATATAAACCCAGTGTCTCCATCCTCTGTCATTTATTAAACTCCATTGGTTTTACTGGTGAATCAATGTTGTAGAAGATGACGGTGTTTCCACGGTAACTACAGAGCCTCTGAACGTCCAAATGGGTCATATCTGACGACCATGAAAAGATAAAAAACTGTATTTTACACCAATTATTTATATGTATTGATAGGATTAGTGGATTAGAAGTTATTAAACAACTTTTTGGGAAGATACTGGAGCTGTAGCCGCGTCAGAACGTTGTCATTTGTGTTTGATTTGATCAGTTAAAATGTCGAGAAGATTCATTTGCAAGAGATTCAGTGATGATTTTGATCAAATTCTACATGTTCGTGGGCTCTAAGTAGATGCATGTGGTTACCAAGTTGGTCCAAACTGCTTCTCCAAACAACACCTGAATCATCCACATGCACCAGTCGTTAACCTCAGAGCATGCACTATATGGACAAAAGTATTGGGACATGCTGAATTCAGGTGTTTCTTTTCTAACACGGGTCTGGGATACAAAACAATAATGACAATAATATAGTTTTATATTGTGATAAATATAATTGCATTGGTTAGTTTGGTTTAAATTGTTACCTTTGCTTCCAAAATGCCATTTAATTTCTCTCAACAGTGATTTTTTTTTTTATCCATGACTATGATTTTAAATGTTCTACCTCTAAAATTCTAAAAATGTTTTTCGTGCTCTGACTCTATCACAACTAACCATCTATTTTCTTCACATCTCACTTAGGAAGAAAAATCTACCATTAAACTTTAAAGAAATATTGATGTTTATAAAGTATAAGGACAAGAATATTGGGACACATCGTGTTTACAGCTGTCAGATATCCTGCTCATGATGACTTAAGATGAAAATATCAATATTTATGATATTTATCCCAATATAAAACTATATTATGACATTTGTTATTGTTTTGTATCCCAGACCCCTGTTAGAAAAGAAACACCTGAATTCAACATGTCCCAATACTTTTGTCCATATAGTGTTTGACTTAGACGATTATGCTATGAGGCTAACGATATATATATTATTAATAAATTATGATGAAAATTCAAGTTACTATATGGAAACAAAAAAGAAAAAGGTATAGTTTTTTTTTTTAAAGATTATTTATGACTTTGCTAATTTTAAACATTTCCACATGTTGATCTAATCTAAAAGAGAACAGAATTAAACACATGCAAACAGCTGTCCTTTCTGCATCCTTCATATTTATTATCTCCAAATCTGTTCCCTAAATCAATCGATTACATCGATTACAAAAATAATGGAGAGCTGCAGGTTTAGACATGTTTGAGCAGATCAGATCCAGAATATCTAAAAGGGACCAGATCCTGTTTGATCATATTTGTGCTGTATTATTTATTTTGTTTGTATCTTGTAAATGAGACTAAAGGCAGAAATGTTTCCTTATTTGTGTCTGAACTTTCTCTCACTTCTTTTTAGTATGATGGGCTTTAAACAACAACAACAACGATGATGACAATGATGATGATGGTGATAATAATAATAATAATAATAATAATAATAATTATGATGATGATGATGATGATGATAATGATGATGATAATAATGATAATGAAGATAATGATAATAATAATGATGATAATAATGATAATAATGATAATAATAATGATGATAATGATAATAATGATGATGATAATGATGATGATAATAATAACAATAATAATAATAATAATAATAATAATAATAATGATGATAATAATGATGATAATGATAATAATAATGATGATAATGATGATGATGATAATAATGATGATAATAATGATGATGATGATAATAATAATAATGATAATAATAATAATAATAATAAAATAATAATAATGATGATGATAATAATAGTTGTATAATAACCACTGCTACTATGACATAATGTTACTTTATTATTAATTTAAATCTGTAGAAGCTTCTACTGATGCTTCATTGTGCTCAGACCTACATCTAATAAAGTTTCCTTTTAGCTTAATCATGCAGGAAGTTGTGTATGAGAATAATGAGCTCCAGTGCGAGTGGGTGGGCCAAGTGGGTTCCACTCATTTTACTGACAGGAGCTGCTGTAAGTCGGATGCCAGCGATAGCCTCTCATCCTGTTAATGACTGAATATCAGGATAATTAACACTGGTTCAATACCAGCGGGCACAACTAAACAGCCTCTGTATGGGCTGTTCTTCTTTTAATGGACTAATGATTAGTTAATATCCCATCAACACAAATAAATCACACAACCAAGTCCGACAGGTAGAGCAGAGCTATCACAACACAACAGCAGAGCTCATTTAAACCAGTGGCTGTGGTGGATTTAGACCCTGACAAACTCAAATGGACATGTTTGTACACAGGTATTTAACTCCTCTGTTTTAAAAGGAAGTTCTGTCCGCATGGTCTTTGTTTTACTAAATATCTGTCCACACCAGTATTTAAAAACTATGACTACAAACCACTGGAAACACTCAGATAAACCACAGACAAATGTAGAAGCTGTAGTTTACCATGAAGTTGAGCAACAATAATGAGTTATAGATTTAAATTAGTTTAACCCTTATGCCCTCCTCAAACGTACCACCCTCTGGTTACCTTAAGGAAACCTGTGGAATAATCTACGACCGGAACTTCAGTCAACATCTAATTTATCATTGTTTAAAAAGCATCTGAAAAGGACTTTAATTCATGAAAAAATGTGATGCTATGTATAATTTGATTTGTATTTGATGATTTGTAATGCAATTTACATTTTTATTGTTTTTATTTTAGTTTATTAATTCAGTTATATTGTATTTTTAATTCTTTTTACTTTTTTCTTGCGTATTGTTCATTTCTGGGGAGGTATTCATGTTAGACTTTTTTGGCTTCTAAACTCTCCTGCACAATAATGTTACTTGTTTGAAGGTTGTTGTTTTTTTGTTTTTTTTGCTGTTTTATGATGTGCAAATAAAAATAAATAAATAAATAAAAAAAAAACACACCTCAATAAAATCTGGAAACATTAACCATAAAGACCCAGTGCTACTTTTGTGGTAGTTTCCAAATGAATTTTTCTCCTTATTTAACATTTCTTAAGTGATTTATCACAATTCATTATAATATTATCCCTTGTATTTTGCATTTTTTCCAGTGTAGATCAGGTATTTTCCTATATTTAATCCACTGATCATGTAAATATTCATAAAGTCTCAAATTAAAGTTGAGGGTTATTATATCAGAAACAGAGAAAACTGAAGAAAAAGTGACTTTTTGAGGAAATCTATCTAAACCCAGTGTGTCCATCCACTGTCACTGATCCAAATCCATGGGTTTTACTGGTGAATCAATGTTGAAGAATATGACGGTGTTTCCACGGTAACTACGGAGCCTCTGAACGTCCAAATGGGTCATATCTGATGACCATGAAAAGATGACAAACTGTATTTTACACCAATTATTTACATGTATTGATAGGATTAATGGACCAACAGGTATTAAACAGTTTAGATCACAGGATGATTCTGGTTTCCAGTGGCTGTTTGGATGTTTGAGGGTTAAATAACATAATTATATAAGATCATATCATACAGGGAAATCTGCTTTCACATCCTAATAGTTATTTGATAATGCTAACATGGTTGTCATTAATTAGCCTCTTTTACATCCAAACTAATACGCTTTATTTCAAAATGATTGTCTCTGTTGACACAAGTTTAAGGATTAATCTCTAAATATGTAACAGCACACACACCCAGGGGGCTGACAACACTACTGGACACTGGAATGATGTCCAAATTGCTTGAATAACAGCTAGGCCACTATTATTGTAGTCAGTAGTATCATGATAAAAATCAGAATTAAACTGCACCACAGCTGTTACAGAGTCAACAAGGACAGACTCACCTGTAATTCAGTATCTATGCTGAATTAACTGGTTGTCAAGGGCAGTGTCTGGTTTATTTATCTTGCAAAAAGGGTCATGTGACATAAGCACGACGAATAAGGGAAGGACACGCCTGAGGTATTGTCTGTTTACACAACAGGGCATCCGCATGTTTGTTTTTATGTTCAGCTAATGATATATTTTACTGAAAAAAGTCACTTTTTACTCCATTTTCTCTGTTTTTGATGTAATAACCCTCAATTTTAATTTAAGCTTTCACAGACATCAATCATGAGCAGTAAATTAAAATGTAGGAAGATTCCTGATTTTCACTTAAGATTGCAAAATACTGAGCATAATATTAGAATAAATGGCGATAAATCACTGAAGAAAAGTTTAAAATAGAGAAAAAACTATTTGGGAAGTGCCACAAAAGTAGCACTGGGTCTTTATGGGTTAATCTTCTCCTTTTTTTTCCCCCAAACACAAAAGACTTCATTACAAATTTAACCCTTTAGCGGGCAAGTGACTATTTTTGGTAATTTCCGCACACTTTACATGACAGTGACAGCAACAGTTCCAGTGAGGATAGTGAGTCAACAGTCTCAGGTCCAATGTGGTCTGCAGCAAGGTTCTAATAGTTTTGGATTTTTCATTATAGTTTAGTTTTATTTAGCTTTGACTTTATTTTTTTTCTCTAATTCAGTTAGTTTTAATTAGTTTTTAGAGCAGGTTTGCTAGTTTTCATTATTTTCTAAATGCTTAGTTTTAGTTTCTTTTATCTTTTCTCTTCTTCTCCGTCGTATTCAAATAAATCCCAGACAGGACTCTGCTGCTTTCTCCCAACTTTAGTCTCCATGTTTCCAGGTGGAGTGGGGACGAGAAGACGACTAAACGACAAGTGATGAGAAGTGACGGACCGTTAAATATCATATGGTGTCAGCAGCTAAAATTGCTTGAGGGAAATAAATCGATTTTATATCAATCCGACATTGACAAAGACTAACTAAGGGAATTTTATCCATAATTTTTATACGTTTTAGTTAGTTTTGTAAACACACAATACAGTTTGTTAGGTATCGTTTTTTCTTTCAATTATAGTTTTCATTTATTTCAGCTAATGAAAATGTTTTTACAATTCTAGTTTTCGTCATTTCGTTAGTTTTCGTAAACAATAATAACTTTGGTCTACAGGGTCAGAAAGTCATAAGAAACAAGTGCTGTCTCACAGTTTTAAATACTGAAGTGTGTTTAACCCTTTATAGGGCACCCATTGAAATTCAAAATTTATTGGACATCGTCATCTACCTCCTCATCTGTTGCCATGACAACAGTCTCCCTCCTCTTGCCATAAAACATCCAAGCAGCACTTGGTAAAAAGTAAACACATGCAATAAAACAACTGTTATAAGTTGATAAAGTGACAAAAATCACTCATATTCACTATTTGCAGCTTCAAAATTTCTATTAAATCTCTCTGAATCACTGTGTAGTTTTAGAAAAACCAACATACATCTGGACCTCACTGAGGCACGGGATTGGCCCCATATTTAATGTTTGTGGAAATTACCAAAAATAGTCACTTATCCGATAAAGAGTTAATATATGTCAGGGTAGAGACTGCGATCTGGTAGGATCGGCGATTCTACCAGTAGAGACTCCGATCGTAGTCTCTACCAGTAGAAACTCCGATCAGAGTCTCTACTGGTAGAAACTCCAATCCGAATTCTAACCCTAACCCTAACCCTAACCCTTCTACTGGCAGGATCGGAGTTTCTACCAGTAGAGACTCTGATCGGAGTCTCTACTGGTAGAATCGCCGATCCTACCAGATCGCAGTCTCTACCCTTACATATATATTAACCCATCAAGACCCAAATATACACTGGCAACCAAACCCATCCACCGATGTACAATGTTTAATATGTGTTTATCCACTAATCCTATCAATACATGTAAATAATTGGTGTAAAATACAGTTTGTCGTCTTTTCATGGTCGTCACACATGACCTATGTGGACGTTCAGAGGCTCTGTAGTTACCATGGAAACACCGTCATCTTCTACAACATTGATTCACCAGTAAAACCCATGGAGTTTAACAAATGACAGTGGATGGAGACACTTGGTTTATGTTCATTTAATGATATATTTTACTGAAAAAGTCACTTTTTCTTCAGTTTTCTCTGTTGTTGAAATAATAATCCTCAAATGTTATCCCAGCATGATGGTTAAAGTACATGCTCAGTCAATTAAATATAGGAAAATACCCAATTTCCACTGAAAAATGCAAAACAGAGAGAATATCATAATAAATGGTGATAAATCACTCAAGAAAGGTTAAATAGAGAGAGAAAAAAAAAATCATTTGGGAACTGTCACAAAAGTAGCGCTGGGTCTTTATGGGTTAATAATATATTTTGCTGAAAAAGTCATTTCTTCTTCAGTTTTTGATATAATTACCTTCAACTTTAATGAATATCTACATGATTGGTGAATTAAATATAGGAAAATACCTGATTTTCACTGAAAAATGCAAAATACAGAGGATAATATTATAATAAATGGTGATAAATCACTTAAGAAAGGTTAACTTAGAGTGAAAAAATCATTAGGGAGGTGCCACAGATGTAGTACTGGGTTTTTATGGGTTAAAAGTGTTACTTTTTGCTTATGATTCAGGTCTGCATAATTCTGACATTTAACAGACTCCTCACTGTTTATCCCAGGGTTTTTTTTCTGCTGATGTAGAAGCTGTTCTCCCGCCTGAGGAAACTGGAATATATCACTTCAAGGTGGCAAAATGGCAACCAGACAAATGCCTTGGTAGAGCACTGACCTGTATGTACTGAAACACAGGGAGAAGATACAGTTACTAATGGACTTTGTCAGGTGACTGCTTTTGCAAAGTCAAGGAGATAGTTACCATGGAAACAGGCATAAATTAAGCCCCTTAAATGGATGAATTGGTTGTAAAGGGGCTTGTGCCCTTTGATAGGGTACCAACACCAAATGTAATGTTTCATGTGTGTTATTATTTACTTTTGTCTGGAGGAAGGTAGAGGAAGTTTGTCTCATTGTTGCTAAGGACTCTTTAGTCCATAGCAATGACTTTTAGTCGGGTTTCTTGTCTGAATAAAAGTAATATTTTGGCCTCAATTTTTTTGATGTGTGTTGAGAAAATATATATTGTTTCTGTATAAATAAAACTGGACAAAATTTAATTGAATCGAGGGCTGGTAATGAGTTAAAATAACTAACACGTGATTGTTGTCATGACATGATCCTGAAGGAAAGAAGGGCTGAGGCTCATCAGTTTGTCATCAGATTCTGAAGTCTAGGACTTAAGCGAGTACGGGTGTAAGAAAATATTGGTTCTGCAATATATCGCGATATTTCAGTTCACAATACTGTATCAATATTAAAAAGTACTGCATCTATATTTTTAGGTATTTATTCAAATGCAGATATTGTGGAGGTTCATTTTTGTTTTTCTTTTTTGTTTATATTTTATTTATTATCATTTAACACTGTTTTATTAAATAATGGTTATCTGAAGCATCCTAAAAGCACTTTTTTTCTGAGAGAGGCAGATATTAGTTGTTTTGTTGGGACTGTACAAAAATAATGTTCTGATGTTAGTTATGAACTAATAGAATAGAACATTTGAGCAGGATCTTAATCTGTAATGTCTGTAAAATATAATTTAAGTTTGAACAGAGGAATATTTTGTCATATGCATTAGATCCTGTTCTGATCAAATAAAAATGTGATTAGTATTTGTGCAGATTTCTGATGTAGTTCAATTCTTCCAGGAAATAATCTTAAAAAAAAAATTGCTTTTTTAACAGTATCATGATATATTGTGATATATCGTATTGTGATCCTAGTACTGTGATTTGTATCATATCACCAGATTCTTGCCAATACACACCCCTATAAAGGAGTGATATTTTGCTTTTTTCAATGTAATTATGCATTTTAAAATATTTCCCTGTAGTGTACATGAACTGTAAATGCTCTTCTTAGGTCTGAATTCTTCATTATTCAACTCCACAGGTCCATCTTCAACAATATTTCTGAGTAATGACACCAGAAAGGTCGTTTTGAGCGCTGGCCCTTTAAATGCACAAACCACTTTGCGCCCCGCCCCCCCAGGTTGTTGCCCATGCTGCTCTGTCCCGTTCAACAAGCAACTGAACATTTTAGGTACCGTAATTTCTGGAATATTGAGCGCACCTGAATATAAGACGCACTAGGGTGGTCCAAAAAATTTTTTTTTAAGATTCTCTGGATTAGAACCCTGCATTTGGTTCCATATCTGGCCAAATTACTTTGGTCCAAATTTTACTCAAATTAAATAACATTTAGAGGCTGCACTAGACATGTGAAGATTGCTCTATATACTATAACATAACTAGCCAAATGAATGAGGCATATTAGAATAATTTGTAATTTTATTCTCAAAATCAAACTGCAACTCACATAAAAATGTTACTTAGAAAATCAAGCAACCACTGTTGCTTTATTGAAATTACAAAAAATGTTCCTGTGTTCTTTGACAACTAGGAGCAAGTACTGTTTGTGATCTTCATTTTTTGTTCGGCTACAGTTGAAGTCTTGAATAAGCTTCACCCCTCTTTCAGCAACATCACTGACGACTTTTCTGGAATGCACAGTTTGATCAGCCTTCTGAAAGTCTGCATCATCAGCCCAGTCTTCTGGAGGAATTCTGAAGAATGTTTGTGGCAGATCCAAAGTTTCAAAGAAACGCATGGTGCTGGTGGTGACAAAATGACTGATCTGCTTCCCTTCATAATCTGATGGATTAAGGGCATCCCAATGCTTTAGTGGAACCTCTGAACCTTCATTTTCCATCATGTTGTGAACCATCAGCTGCTTCTGCTCGTGTCACACTAGAGTCCAAGAATGTCAGGTGAACCAGTTCTTCACTCCAGTACCACAGATGTGGGCGGCCTTACTTCATACATATATTGCTAGATGAAGCACTCAAACCTTGGTTTTGATGGTACTGCTGCTTCTCTTAGCAGGTCAGCTCGGCTATGCTGAAAATGCAAAATTAGTCAATTTCCAGGAAACTTCCAGCGACTTGTGCAACCTCTAAAACATCTCCTTTTATTCCAATTTTTTTTTCCTAAATCATCTTTTGAATGCCAAAACCTAATGCAGGGTTCTAATTGAGGTTATCGGAAACTTTATTTTTTACCATGAAAGCCGCATGCTGCCGTCTCCAACGTCTCACCATCGATTCATCGATACCAACCTTACGTGCAGCAGCTCTATGTCCTTCTTCGACTGCCTGGTCGATCACCTTTAACTTGAAAGCTGCCTCATATGCAATTATTCATGTGTTTTCCATGATGAGGGTGTGTGCATGATGTGCAAAATGACTGATCTGAAGAATTTGTCCTGTAAAACATGAAGTAGCCGCATCATTGTGGTGAAAAAAGGGTGAAAAAAGTAGCAGCTTATAGTCTGGAAATTATGGTAATCAGCTCGAAGTTTGGACATATTTTCAGTTTTTACTACAACCACTGCTGCTGTTAAACAATTATGTCGTACTTGGAGAAATGTTAATCGAAAGTCTTGACCTTATATGTGCAAATGTCGTGACGTAACTAGTAATAAACCATGACAAACTAAGCAGGAATTGAAACAGGTTGTAGAAATCCACTCGATTTTTGCCAGAATGAATATAAAGATAGCTTCACAGCACCTGGAGGGTTCAAACTCAAACTTTATGAACTGTTAGGGTCCAAATACACAAATAAATGAACCAAAGACGAATAAAAGTGGGTTCAGATAAATATGACCCCTTTAAGTCATTATTTCTACTCAACTTCATCACATCAAATTCTTGAAATATTTGATGTTCCTCTAAGAAATACAAAGGGATTTGGATACGTCAGCCTGTGGAACAGAATGAAAAGTTCAAGGTTCAAGGAATTTAGACGTTCATGAGGGGTGAGATGAACACCCTGATCTCGGATGAGTCAGATGACGCTGCATAGTTACACTTATAGAGTAAAAGTATTGGAAAGCACCGATGACATGTCTACTTCACTTCATGTTCAAAGACTACTGACATTTTGGCGCATAAACCCAGTTGGAGAATAGCTGCCTTTGTTTCCATGACGATACCATTCAGCCACGTGATGCTTAAATCATTACTATTATATTTCCTGTTGTTGGGGTGCATAACCCTTTAGGCGTCTGTGAACTACTCCTGAACTACAACTAACACACAATTTCAGACACCACAATGACCGAGACCTTCAGGATGTTCCTCCACCTGTTTCTTTTTACTTTTCCATCCTTTGGCCCCGTCCAGTCCTTTTTTTGTGTGATGCTTTCACTGACTTCAACATGACCTTGTTTTTTTAAAATATTTTTTTCACTTTCTATGTTTCCTGTGTTTTAAAATGGATATAAATTCCATACTCGGGTTAATGAGGAATGGAAATCAGTGTATTTTGCAGTTTCCAAAACTTGTGGAATTGGTTTTGTACGTTTTTTTGTCATGTTCAATTTTGTATGAAATGTGATGCGATAGATAGATAGATAGATAGATAGATAGATAGATAGATAGATAGATAGATAGATAGATAGATAGATAGATAGATAGATAGATAGATAGATAGATAGATAGATAGATAGATAGATAGATAGATAGATAGATAGATAGATAGATAGATAGATAGTAGACTAGACTAGACTAGATTTTCTTTCTGCAAATCTGCTGTTTCACTTGTTTCTCTTCAAAAAAGGTGCAAAATATACAATGGTTTGACAAAGGAAACAATCATTCAAGCTGTATTCGATATTTGCGTTTCACACGGACTCTTATTGTGACGCACATGACGACAGGATCAACACAAACAACAGAAGAGATGAAGACAAAAAGGCAGAAAATGTCTATATGTTCACTTTTCTGCATCGGAACCATCACTTATTCCTTTAAACTTAGAAACTTTAACATAAACATCACAACTATTTGTCTTTATTTTTTTCAGTCGTATGTTAGTTCCATCTTAAGTTGGATTCAAATATGTTGAAGACTGCAGCACACATATAGTTTGTAGATTCATTTGATTTGTTTGTTGATGTTTATATCTATAGATATTTTTATATATAATTTTATACTGTTATTTATATATCGATATTTTTTTTAAATACATGCTTTTACTTTCATACTTTTTGTGGTTGTTTCAGTTGGTTCTGGAAAAAAGGAAAAGTTATTTGTCATTTTCAGACATGTTTCACATTTTTACTATTTTTTTCATCTATTCAAATATTTGTTTCATCACATCAAATCAAAGAAAAAAATTGATAGATTAATCAATTCAAAAATGATAGATACCTGTATTATATATATGATAGTCAGACTTAGGTGGATGTTAGTTTTGCTCAAACGTGTGTATTAAATATATTTTCAACATGAATCATCTTTGTTCTATTCTTCAACATAACGATAAAACCAACAAATATTTCTCCTGAAAGTGGACTTTTAGCAAATAAAAAAAACAAATTGGGACAAATGTTTCCAACTGACGTTGCGAGTGCAGCCAGACTTTCTGGGTTTAATGACTACATTTTCTTTCAGGCTTGGATTCCTGGTTGACAGTTCGACAGGCGTGTGTTTATTTCAGAGCTTTTTTTTTGCCTGTTCAAATAATCTTTTAATCATACCTAATAGAATCGAAGAAAATTGATAGATTAATCAATTCAAAAATAATGGATACCTGGATTATATATATATATATATATATATATATATATATATATATATATCTATGATAGTCAGACTTGGGTGGATGTTAGTTTTGCTCAAACATGTGAATTAAATATATTTTCAACATGAATCATCCTCATTCTATTCTTCAACATAAAGATAAAACCAACAAATATTTCTTCTGAAAGTTGACTTTTAGCAAATAAAAAGAGATAAATTGGGACAAATGTTGCCAACTGAGGTTGCGAGTGCAGCCAGACTTTTTGGGTTTAATGACTACATTTTCTTTCAGACTTGGATTCCTGGTTGATGGTTTGACGGGCGTGTGTTTATTTCAGTATTTCAAAGCTTTGTTTTTTTTCGCCTGTTCAAATAATCTTTTATTCAAATCTAATGGAATCAAAGAAAATTGACAGATTAATCAATTCAAAAATAATGGATACCTGTATTATATATATATATATATATATGATAGTCAGACTTGGGTGGATGTTAGTTTTGCTCAAACGTGTGAATTAAATATATTTTCAACATGAATCATCTTCATTCTATTCTTCAACATAAAGATAAAACCAACAAATATTTCTTCTGAAAGTCGACTTTTAGCAAATAAAAAGAGATAAATTGGGACAAATGTTGCCAACTGAGGTTGCGAGTGCAGCCAGACTTTTTGGGTTTAATGACTACGTTTTCTTTCAGACTTGGATTCCTGGTTGACGGTTTGACGGGCGTGTGTTTATTTTTGAGCTACTATGAAACATGATGAAATTTTAGCAGCATCAGTATAGAATGTTTTACAGGAGTAGAGTAGCCCCTCAGTGCCTCTGCAGCTTTGTCTCGTCCCAGTTTGTGAATAAGCTCGGCCCCAGTAACAGTAAAATGTGTGTGTGAGGAGTAGAAAACAGCCTTGGCCGGCCGCCCTCAGCCTTTCACATGGACACGTAGCTGTGATCCCAAACTGGAGGCAGCAGAGCAAGACATTCGCTCTATTCAGCAGGGAACCAGGCTTTTGATTTGGTTCATGGGGATCACTTCTAACTGCAGACAAGCATTAACACTGAGTGGGTCGTCATCTTTGACTTGATCAACCAATGATAGGGGAGCGGCGGCACTATGGCTTTAAAATGAGCTGAAGTAAAAAGGGTCTCGGTGCCACCAGCGCCCGGCTGAATCAAAATGTTGTCCTTTATTCCAAACCCATTAGCAACCTCCCGACACATGCTATAATAAAAATACACATTTATTTTGGTCAAAATGGGATGAAAACAGCACTTCAAAGCTCTTGGAGATTGAAGTAGCAATTTGGGTGTTTCATTTTTTCCTCTTACATTGCATTGGTGTGGTTTTTTGTCATGAGGAGATCTATTCACAAAGTCTGGGATTGTCCATTCAGAGAGACGAGTCTTTAATAAAAGGAATATCATTTCATGTCTTAATGTATAGACTTGTATTTCTATGTATGAGTGTGTGTGAGCCTTGTATTTCCTGTATTATGTGGACATAAACCTGTGTAAACGGTAACTCGTGGGGCGTCATTCTCTTACAGCAACAAAACACAAGACCCCATAATGCACAGGTGTCAAACATATGGCCCGCGGGCCAAAAACGGCCAGCTAAAAGGTTAAATCTGGCCTGTGGGATGAATTTGTGAAATGCAAAATTTACACTGAAGAAATGAAGAATCAGTTTAGTTCAGGTTCCACATCCAGACCAATATGATCTCAAGTGCATCACATCAGTAAAAGACTTTCATAATAACCTAAATAATGACAACTACAAAATTTTCTCTATGTTTTCATGCTTTGTTTTCATGGTTCGGCCCACTTCAGATCATATTAGGCTGAATATAGCCCCTGAACTAAAATGAGTTTGACATGCCTGCCATAATGTAAATAATTAAAGACCACAATGAAGAGGTTTTTTTTTTCCTTTTAATTTTTTTTTTATCCATGACTATGATTTCAAATGTTTTGCCTCTAAATTTCTAAAATATTCTTCATGTTCTGACAATAAATAATAATTTTCTACCACAACTAACCGTCTACTTTCTTCACATCTCACAGAGGAAGAAAAATCTCCCATTAAACTTTAAGGAAATATTGACGTTTATAAACTATGTGGATACAAATATTGGGACACATCATGTCCTGTTCATGCTGATTTGAAATATAAACCCCAATATTAATAATCAATATGATATTTACCTCAATGTAAAAGTATAGATAGATAGAAACTTTATTGTCGTCATATTAGCACAAGGCATCAACATGACGAAATTCAAGGCGCTCTTCAGAACAGTGCAATCAGGCTTGACATAAAAGAGAACATAAACTAAACCAACAATAGAGATAGCTAAAAAAAACAATTAAAAGCAGCTAAAACTAACCTAAAAAAAAACAACTAAAAGCAGGCAAGACAATAAAGTATCCAAAACAAAATAAAAGTGGCTAGACATAAAAACACACACCTAACAACACTTAACAATATTAACGACACAGCATAACAGGAGCTTAATGATGTCATTACATTTATGTTATTTTGTATCCCAGACCCCTGTTAGAAAAGAAACATCTGAATTCAACGTGTCCACATACTTTTGTCCATATAGTGTATGACTTAGGCAGTTATACTATGAGGCTAACGTGATGTGACCTGGACCACATCTCAGTGTGGTCAGAGCACAGAACTGTTCGCATCTGATTGGATCGATCTGATGCATCATGATGCGAGTGCTGAACAGGGGCTTGGGTCCTTAATTGTGGTCTGAAATCATAAGGTCTGTAAGCATCATCCAGTTCTATTTGGTAATACTGGCAGTTTCCAGTAACAGGAGAGATTTCAGTTTACTGTTATGTCAGAGGTTGGAAGACGCCTGTTAAAGGAGTGATATTTTGCATTTTTTAAATGAAATTATGCATTTTAAAACATTTCCCTGTGGTCTACATAAACTGTAAATGCTATGCCTGGGTCTGAATTCTTCATTAATTCAACTCCACAGGTGCATCTTCAACCCTATTTCTGAGTAATGACACCAGAAAGGTCGTTTTGAGCAGCTCAGGAAAAGGAAATGAAATGAAACATCATTAGATAGATTTTCTGTACAGCACTTTGGTCGACTGTGGTTGTTTTAAAGTGCTTTACAAATAAAGTTGGATTGGATTGGATTGGAAAATGAATATAAAGATAGCTTTGCAGCACCTGGAGGGTTCAAATTCAAACTTTATGAACTAGTAGCATCCCCAAATACAAAAATAAATTAACCCAAGACTAATAAAAGTGTGTTTAGCAAAAAATGTCCCCTTTATATGGACAGTAAATCTTTTTTCAGCAAATACTATATTATAAATAGCATAATAAATATACGGGGATAGTGCCTTTTGGATTGCTCAAATTCCATTAAATTCACCATCATTTATCCGTTTACTTTTAACTGTATTAACCCTCCGGTATCCGGGTGCGCCTTTTAGGCACACTTTGCACTTTGTTTTAAAAAACTTCATTTTTTTTTTCACAATTTAAATAAGGTTAGAATTCAAAAGTTGTTCATTTTTCCATGATCTTGAAAATTCGGGCCACCAACTAAAATTTGCACATTGTAAACAAAAGAAAATTACAAGACTAGGATCTGTTTCCCAAGTGTGCCTAAAACGCACTATTTCTTCCATTTGATATGTATGATTAGGGCTGACCTTGATTTACAAAAATAAAATCAAATTTGAGCAGAAAAATAAATCAATATACAATATTTAATAGTTTGATTTATAGGTGTGCCATTTTGGCACACTTAGTGACAGATGCTAGTATTATTGTACATTTGACCTAGCGTCAAAAATAATAATGCAAATTAACCAACGTCGCTGTTAATCATTGACATATGCCAGGCTGCAAAAATCAAATAATATGTGATCCACTTTTTATGTAGTATATTGAAAAAAATTAATTTTTTTTTGTTTTTTGCATCCAAAAAAATGGTTTGTTTACAATACAAACACGGCATTTAAAGGGTTAAAAAATGTAACAATTATTGAATATTTGGTATTTTTATTTACGGCTCAAGTTGATGAAATAGAAGAAAGTGTAAAAGAATTAAAAACAAACTGTATGAAAATTTTTTTTGACATTATTCCACAAGTATGTGAAAAAGGCACACTTGGTGCTTAGTAAGGGCTTTGGTGGATGGGATACCGGAGGGTTAACTGAATAAAAGAGTCCTCGGTTTGTGTAATTCCGCTCAGACAGTATTTTCTCCTCTCTTCTACATCAGTATTTCTGCCAATTCAGGCGCTGCTCGTGTGTACCTTCGAGTCCTGATGTACGACAGCCTTTTTAACAGCATCAATATGATGTTAGCATATGTAGCTTCAAATCCCAGCAGGTCTAATCCAAGCCTGGTTTGCGGCACCGCGGCACCTGGAGACCGTGGGGCTGATGTCAGACATGCTGTTGCCGATGGCTGCTTTCCAGCTCAGCACCAGTCTGGGATTAGCAGCTGTGTAAAACAGGCCAACGCCACCTGAAACTTTAATGCTGACACGAAGGCAACGAGACTGCTGCTCATTCCCCATCCAGATGTGCTGAGGGACTTGTTCTGAGTCTGTAACAGCAACCCAGACGTTTGGTTAAGGGCACGGAAAACACGCAATAACACCGACGTTCACTGCAATAATTTCATCATATTCTACAACATGTACAAAATCTGTCAAATGTTTACAGTCTTCCATATTATTTTATCTTTTCACATTATTTATCCCTCAATATTTATTTTCTCATCTCATTTGCACTATTCTCATGCTATTTGCACTACTCAATTCTATTTTTTTTTCTCTATATTTTTTCTGATGTAAATAAATGTGCCTTCTTACTGTTATTTGTTGTGCCTTGTAATTCTTGCACTAAACTGGAGAGCTCTACCTCTATTTTGTTCTACTTGTACAATGACAATAAAGAGATTCTGATTCTTATAATGTTGCAACAACAAACTCTTCATATATTCTCATTCTAAAGTTCTTTTCGATACAGGAAAGCAGGTATGATTTCAGAGGTGTTTGTATGTTTACTGTACAAAAAGCTGTTAAATGTATAAAAAGAAGATGTGTTCCGGTGCTGGAGGACTGATTGAAAATTGTTGATGAAATTCACAAAATGGAGAGATTTAACATTTACGCTGAGGCTGCAAACTGAACTTTACATGATAAGATGGAACAAATGGATTAGTTTCTTTAAATGCAATTAATGTGTGGTTTGTCTCATAGTCCTGTGAAATGTTATATAAACTGCTGCTCTAAAAATATAATGGTGTAACTTGATTGCTATTTCATAACTGTAACCTAAATTATCTTTACTATTTGATTGTGACTATTACCTGTTGCCGATTGTTGTTTGTTGTTATTATGTTCTGTATGACAAAATGATAAACAACTAATAAAAACTAAGTGTCAAAAAAAAAAAAAAAGATGTGTTTCTGTTATGGGGTTGAATTATGGAATGACATAAATATAAATTTAAAGTCAGAGTCAGCTTTTTTTGTCAGTTTTTGCCATATGTGCATCGCGTACAGAAAACTGAAATTGCAAAACTCTAAGGCCCAGCGGTGCAAAATAAACACACCCAAAAATAGAAAAAAATAGAATATAACTATCAAATATAAACGGGGCAACAGTGAAGTTAAACAGATGAGTACTGGTAATAGATGAGTTATTGATTTAAAGTGACAAATGCAGTATGTGCAATAAAGATGTGCAATTCATTCATGGTTTTCAAAACTTTGGTTTGGAAAGATATTTTCAAGGGATATAAGCAAGAATAACTTTTGCTGTTTTGATTTGAGGAATAAAACTGATTTTGACTTGAATGTATGATTTTGATTTGATTGAGTTTTAAAATCGGACTGTTAAATGTAAATACGAGAGATTATAGATATATATATACAGTTAATTTCCATCTCGAGTCCTATTGGCAGGTAAGAAAAAAAAAAAAAAAGAAAACATTTACAGATAACATAATACCATAACTGAACTAAGACATACAAAAAGAAAAACAAGCAACACATAGTGCACACAAACAGATAAAAGCTGGGGGACCAAGGCAGGCCACCAAGCATGAACTGATTAAGGTTTACACATGATTATATTGCCAATATCCCATTGTTGCTACTACACATGATTATATTGCAAATTACAAGGTGAGGCGTATATAAACATTTAGCCGATTCGGTCTCAACATACAGTAATTCAGTTGGTTTAATTAAAATCAGCCTCATTGCTTGTATTTTCTGTATTATTAATGATGTCTCAATAAACATAAACCTGAAACCATATATATATATATATATATATATATATATATATATATATATATATATATATATATATCTTTATTATATAATACATTAAAATGAACCATCACAGTCAAATCCCTAAAAATCCCTAAATAGCTTCACCATCTGAGTGTAAAGAGCTGCTACATTTGGAGGGTTGGTTAAATTTATTCAAAATGAAATGATCACATAGAACAGTAAAGCCATAGCATTGAAGCCGAACCTACCACCAGCTCTCCACCCCTGTCTGTCTTTCTCCACCAGCGCTCTGTGAGTTGCATGCAGTTAATTATTTAGTACCTGGAGAGCAGGACACACAGCTCTCAGCCTTCTGCTGCTGCCTGTTTTAAATAGGTTCCCACATACTGTGTGCTGCACGCCCTCTATACAACAAATTACATATAATGCTGCCTATTCACCATATGTCATATGTCATTTAGTCCTTTGTTGGACAGAGTCGAAGGAGCAGCGTCTATTCAGCAAGTGTCATCTTAATAACAGTAATTATCAACATCATGTTTGTTACTCTTCAGTTTTGGAGTGAGAGGCAGTGTTGGAATTCAGATCAAATATCACATTACAAATCCCTTTTCATTATTTTCACTCTTGATGCCAAATAAGTGCAGTATAATGAAAGATCGCCACATCAGGTGCGGCGACTATAGAGCTTTACAGTCAATATCTATGATGATCTCTTTAGCAATGTAGTCTACTCATGAGCAGGAGATCACAAGTCTGTGAGTCACAACCAGAACTGCACATGCATCTGGAAGAGGAAAATCCATTTCTGCTGCTTCTGTCTGCAATTTGGGTCTTTCAGTCACTGATGATGTGAATACTGTAAACACTGCAAATTCCAACATGCAGGCACACAGGGAGATCACACCTACTCACTGCCTGTCTATATATCTATGTATCTATCTATGTATGCATCTGTTTAGTATATATCTATGTATGCATCTGTGAAGTATATATCTAGGTATCTATGTATGTATCTATTTACTATCTATATATCTATGTATGTATCCATGTATCTATTTGGTATATATCTATGTATCTATGTATGTGTCTATTCACTATATATCTATGTATGTATCTATGTATATATTTGGTATATATCTATGTATGTATCTATTTACTATATATCTATGTATGTATCTATTTACCATATATCTATGTATCTATGCATGCATCTATTTACTATATATCTATGTATCTATGTATATATCTATTTACTATATATCTATGTACCTATTTAGTATATATCTATGTATCTATGTATTTATTTAGTATATATCTGTATATCTATTTTGTATATATCTATGTATGTATTTATTTAGTATATATCTATGTATCTATTTAGTATGTATCTATGTATGTGTCTATTTAGTATATATCTATGTACCTATTTAGTATATATATGTATCTATGTGTTTATTTAGTATATATCTAGGTATCTATGTATGTATCTATGTATCTATTTAGCATATATCTAGTCATCTATGTATGTATGTATCTATCTATGCATCTGTCTGGCTATGTATGTCTATCTATGTATGTTTCTATCTTTTTAGTATATATCTATGTATGTATCTATTTAGTATATATCTATGTATCTATTTAGTACATATCTATGTATCTGTGTATGCATCTATGTATCTATCTCTGAAAAGCAGAGGAGCTGAAAGCACATGCATGCAGCTTTGAAAAAGGAAGGAGCATCTTTAATGTTGCATTTAGGGTAAATCAGGCAGGCAGAGATACAGGCTCCCTAGTGACCTGAATGGGGAATCAAGAGAGAATACCCATAGAAGCTGCTGTCTGCTAAATGCACTCTCATATTAATATTTTAAAACTACCCATAATGCTGCCATTGAAAAGAGGGAGATCCAGGAGGAGAAGGAGAAGGAGGAGTTATACATCAATTTGGTGCTCACTCCAGGACCTTGAAATAAGGGGATATTTTGCCATTAGAAGAAATAGCTCATTGTGGCTGCTCTCGAAGAGCATGGAAATCACCAGCAGACATTCTGTGTCTATATTACGCATACGTGTATCATGCAAAGACATGCATTATGTACCAGGTCAGTGAAAAAACACAGCCAAATGTTGTACTTGAACTGAGCCTTGAACTTTGCAGATACACATACTCATTAAAGGCTACGGGAGGATTTCATGCTCGATAGGAACGACCATTTCAACCCAAAAATTTGCATGTGACTTCCAGTTATAGTGCCACCTACTGGTAAGTGGGAGCTACTGTCGCTGTGTTTTTACTCTGCTGGGGCTAACCGGAATAATCTCAAAGGTAGGCAGAGAGGCTTCGACACCGTAATGATGCAATAGAAAACAAGTGGTGACAGGTACAACAAAGCCCACCCCTCGCATGCATTGTAGCTTATTTTGGCTTGACTCCAGCTGATGTCATCATGTCTATGCGTGTGCTGATGTCAGCATATCAACTGCCTCTATATATGTGCCAAGTTTGAAGAAAACTGAAACAAATTTGATGTTTTCATAGACATTTGAAATTTGGCCCATTATAAATAAATGGGGAAAAAAAAAAGAGATTTAAAAAATTCATAAAAAATTTGAACTTTGACCTACTTTTCCCAAAATATAACCACATCTATTTGAGGTCACTGGCAATCTATAAACCAAATTTGGTATGAATTCAACAAACAGTTTTGCTGCTAAAGACATGTGAAATTTCAGCCATTATAAGTACATGTGACAAAAAAAAAAAAGATTAAAAAAATTAATGAAAAATTTTAACTTTGACCTACTTTTTCCAAAATATAACCACATCTATTCTGGGTCACTGACAATCTATAAACCAAATTTGGTATGAATTCAACCAATAGTTTTGCTGCTACAGACATTTGAAATTTCGGCCATGATAAGTAACTGGGAGAAAAAAAAAAAGAGATTAAAAAAAATTCATGAAAAATTTTAACTTTGACCTACTTTTCCCAAAATATAACCACATCTATTCTGGGTCACTGGCAATCTATAAACTAAATTTAGTATGAATTCAACCAATAGATTTGCTGCTACGGACATTTGAAATTTTGGCCATTATAAGTAAATGGCGGAAAGAAATTAAAAATTCATAAAAAATTTGAACTTTGACCTACTTTTCCCAAAATGTAATGAGATCTATTAAGGGTCAGTGGTGATCTATAAACCAAATTTGGTATGAATTCAACCAATAGTTTTGCTGCTAGAGTGTTAACAAACAAACAAACAAATCGAACCAAAAACAATGCCTCTTGTGTCTTGTGTGTGTGTGTTCGGGGGGCGGGGCACTAAACAAAATGAGTTTGTGTTTTGGAAATAAGCTGTCACCATTACACAGTATTTTTGTCATGAAACCAAACTGTTTTTGAAGACGGCTTGAAAATTCACAAAACACACAAATCAGGGGGTTTGGACGGTGTCTAAAATGGGTGTTGGCGTCCAGTTTGGCACTCAACACTGCCCCCTGATAAATTTAAAAAATTCATCCTTTAACTTGGTTGGTTTATGTATGATGCCACTGTCGGGTGGAAAGTTTTTTTTTTTTTTTTTTTGTCATAAAATGCTTCTATTGGTCAGTCTTCATGTTGGCCTGATGATTTTAGAAATAATTACACAATGACAGAAATAGATATAAATATATATATATATATATATATATATATATATATATATATATATATATATATATATATATATACATACACTAAATTCAAAATTTCAACCTTCATGTGCTATTGGATGACATAACAAGACTTTATTACTTTTGTGAAATTTTTCAAAAATTTTTATTATCATGTAGAAAATCAAGGTCAGTGAAGTTACCATATTTGGTTCCTTGCCCATATGTGGCAAAAATAAATAAATCCAAGAAGTAAATGGGTGCTTCTATGAAACTGGTCCCTAAACATTCGAACAAGATGTAGACTAAAGTTAGGAAGCAAGTTTGGTCTGTTTTAAAAATATGTATTTACTGAGATAAAAGAGAAACAATTTTTCAGATATAAGACATTTTTATTTGACATGTGCATACAAAAATCTGCACGTAACACAGTAAAAAGAACATGAAAATTACGTGCTACTATTTTTTAGAATATCATTTTATTCTGACAGGTACATTTTAGGAATTGAATTAAATATGCAAGGCAGCGTGTTTCACAAAAATGACTGCTGTTTCAAAATCATTCGTGATTTATGTGTTTAAATGGGTAGGTTCTGCATGTAACACAAGTGGACACGATGGGTTATGCACTAAGCCTGGAATGACAGTGAGAGTCATGAAAAAAAACCCATGTCTGGATTAGAAAAACCACTAGGATCATCCAATTTTACCCAGTGTCTTTATTTATAACGCTATATAAGACCATTTTAAAGCCATGTTTTCAGATGAAACGCACTGACACCTAGGCAGTTTTTCATTACCCAATTTTGGTCCTATTTTTGGCCCAAATATTTGGTTAAAAATTCATTAATTTTGGGATGGCTCAGAGAAAGAGTATAATTTTTTTTTGCATTTATCTGAGGTCATCATTAGGTACCCAGTTTCATGGAAAGACCCAAATATGAAAGGTGACATAGGATAAATAATGATAAATAATGTCAAAAAGACTGTAGTTTGATAAGATTCAGGGCAGATAAATGAACCGTGGTGTGTCGTCCTTTCACTGTGCTGGCCCTCCATTCATCACCTTGCTGGATAGTTACTTTTACACATGTTTCATGCGAAATTCATTAGCATATCAACGACAGTGACCGTAATTGTTTAATGAGTCGTTAATAACTAACACAGTGATTAGCATCAGTGGCATAATTATGTGTAGTGGGTGAAGCATTTTGTTTGGAATAATTATCACCGTTGACAGCCTATTCCACAAACAAGCAGAACCCTGAGAGGCAGTAGAGGGTGTGTGCAAACTGCCACCATAAACACAAACAACACACAACATGACCAAACACAGTACACAAACACAAACACAACACCACCAGCATAATGACACCAGTTGGTTTTACACAGTCCCATCACATCACTCCCATCACGACTGTTTCTAACATTTTCCATATTAAGGATTCAGATTTTAGTTTCACTGGAATAAACCGTACGATACCAAGAAATGGAATGTTTGCATATTCTACATTAATGAGGTATTTTATTGTTAGGTTATATGTATGTAATCAACAATATGATGTTTATTATTAATTTACTAATGATGTTAATTCATTTGTAAATATGCAAATCTTGTTTGTTTTTTTGCTTTATTCGTGTATTCTGTTTTTATTTTTTATTGCTTTTATGTCTTAACACTTACTTTCCTTTCTTTTGCTTTTTTGTTAGTGTTCTTTCAAGAGTGTTTTTGTGAGCAACTGAGCTATTGTGACCAAGTCATTTCCCTTGTGGGTCAATATAGTTTGTCTAAGTCAGTGTTTGTCAACAGGGACAGCGTCTGGGGGGGTTAGTCTGTATAAGGCAAATTTCCGTGTGCCCCCCCACCCCCTTTCGTTGCACTTCATTTTCTTTAGACATTTCAGGTTCTTCATATTTTATTGTTAAATGATCGTTTGTTAATGTAAATATTTTCAGAATTTAACATTTTTTTAATGAATGCATTTCAGATCACAGTGGATCTACAAAGACACAACACATTTAGTAACAGCCAGGGAACATCTAGACCCAGGAACTAGAACGTCTAGACCCAGGAACCAGAACATCCAGACCTAGGAACTAGAACATCCAGATTCAGGAACTAGAACATCCAGACCCAGGAACTAGAACATCCAGACCCAGGAACTAGAACATCCAGACCCAGGAACTAGAACATCCAGACCCAGGAACTAGAACATCTAGACCCAGGAACTACAACATCTAGACCCAGGAACTAGAACATCTAGACCCAGGAACTACAACATTCAGACTCGGGAACTAGAACACCCAGACCCAGGAACTGGAACATCCAGACCCAGAAACTAGAACATCCAGACCCAGGAACTGGAACATCCAGACCCAGGAACTAGAACATCCAGACCCAGAAACTAGAACATCCAGACCCAGGAACTGGAACATCCAGGCTCAGGAACTACAACATCCAGACCCAGGAACTAGAACATCCAGACCCAGGAACTAGAACATCCAGACCCAGGAACTAGAACATCCAGACCCAGGAACCAGAACATCCAGACCCAGGAACCGGAACATCCAGACCCAGGAACCGGAACATCCAGACCCAGGAACTGGAACATCCAGACTCAGGAACTAGAAGATCCAGACTCAGGAACTGGAACATCCAGACTCAGGAACTACAACATCTAGACCCAGGAACTACAACATCTAGACCCAGGAACTACAACATCCAGACTCAGGAACTCTTTCTTTCCCTCCACCATCAGGCTCTTTAACAGCTGACAGGGGTCTTCAATAGCCACACTGACTGTTTATACTTCAACTGTGATAACGTTTCCACACCTTATATATCTACATTTACACCATACTGATTATCTGACACTTAATGCACCTTATATATACATACATCATACTGTTTATCATACATCATACTGTTTATCTCTGACTGTTCATACTGTTTATCTCTGACTGTTTTGCACATTAACATCTCACTTATCTCAGGCAGTTTTGCACATGCTGTATGCCATTTACCTCTGACAGTTTGGACAATTACCCAGATGTTGCACATTTATGGCTGAGTAATGGCAGTTTATATTTTTTATGGTCTTTTTCTCTTGCATGTTATTTTTAAAATGCCACTTTGTTTCGGTTGTTGTAATTTCCCAGTTAAATTATTCTATTTCAATCTTTGTACTTATATTTTTATACTTAAATTCTAGTGGCATTCAGTGTGGACGGCAAAGTATGATTCTCATTGTACAGGGAAACCCCTTTACAGTACACATGACAATAAACACTTTGAATCTTGAATATTGTTAAAATTTAGGAATTTTTTTAACTTTAGCAAACCTGACTGACTGAACATAGAAGTTTTTTTTTTATTTTTTTATTTTTTTTTTTATGTGCTACTCTTATGTTCCTTTTATACTTGAACATTCAAATACTAAATGTACACGTGCACTGTTAGGCTCCTTTTTTTTTTTTTTTTTTCTTTGTACTATGATTATAAATACTACTTTGTGTGTATACATATATATCTATTTATGCGTAGTTTTCTTTGTCTTATGTCTTAAAAGTGTGATTGGCTATGTGTACAAACTTCTTAATATCATTATTATTATCCATTTTTTACTTACTTATTTAATTTATTTATTTTACTTTTTTTTCTTCTTTTTTTTCTTTGTACTATGAGTGTAAATACTATGTGTGTCGACATATATACCTATTTATGCATAATTTTCTTTGTCTTATTTCCTAAAAGTGTGATTGGCTATGTGTACAAACTTGTTAATATCATTATTATCATCCTTTTTTTTTTTTTTTTTTAACTTATTTACTTTATTTATTTTACTTTTTTTTGTTTTCTTTTTCTTCCTTTCAGTGAGCATTATTAATACCCTATTTTCTTCACAAAAAAAAAGAGAACAGTGTACTTTGTACTATTGATGTCCTGTATAATGTCTTATTAGACTGCTCTGAATAAAAAATAAAAAAAAAAAATAAAAAAATTGGGAATTTAGAGTTGTCATTATTTATAGATTATTATGCCGACCCGTTTGCAATCAAATTGGGTTAAAATGAGTTTGATGCTCTTTACTGTTAATACCTTCAGTGTAATTTTTACAGTTCATAGATTGGGGGACCGGTTTTGGCCGTATGTTTAACACTCCTGACATACATAATACTTTAGTTTAAAATCCTAAATGTCATGGTGAAATGGTGTATTCTTTACAAATATAAAATAGAACAAATATGTAAATAATCACCTACATAACAGAACACATCCCTCCCCAAAAACTCTGTAGTTCTGTCATTTATTCATTAAACATACTCAGTAACTCTCACAGTGTTAGAAAAAGTATATTAAAAAATCCACGCTTAACCACTTTCAGCACATCTGCTCTAAAATATATGGCCGTCGTCCTTGGACTGTGTTCTATCCTTCTGCCAAGTTTTATGGAAATCACAGACAGCAGAGCAGATTAGTTTAGTCTTGCAATGTTAGGAAAAGAAAAAAAAACATGCCTTGTGTTTTTTTTTATGGATCTGCTCCCAAATTTAATGGCTTTGGTCTTGGACTATATGAGTAACATTTCCAACAAATTTCATTAAAATCTTTGCAGGATGAATAAGAAAGTAATAAGTAAGACCCTGACTCTAAAGGCCGCACTGGTGCCTTCACTGAACAATATATGGAGTAAAATATGGTTTAAAAACACTAATTAAAACATCACTTTATCATAGTTTGTATTGTTGGAAAATTTTTCCAGCACTACTTCATGTTAAATAGTTTACACCCCCCCCCCCCATCCCGGAAATAAGACTAAACACATGTGAATAATATTATGTTCAGTAATTATCTGTCAACAACAACATTAATAGAATCAGTCTAAAGTGTCCTATTTGGTCTGTCATTAGTTCAGAGTTTTAGATTACTTCAAAATAGAAAAAAAAATTAAATAAATAAATAAATAAATAAATATATGTGTGTGTGTAAAATAAAAGTAAATTTACATAATATGTGCAATGTTGCTTTTTATCACTTCAGATTATTTTACTATTATAAAATATATGTGCAAAATCACAAAAATCAACAGAAAAATGAACAAAATCGTCAATAAAATTATTTTGTGTTTAATCTTTTTTATTTTTAAATTATTAGATGAGATGATTAAATATATGCATATTTTATACCATATTAGAGATGTGTGTGCTATTCTTTAAAGGAAATGGTTAGAGGCAAATGTGCGACAGTTGATGTAAAGGGGTTAATACTGGTAAAGCATTTTAAGAAAGTTACCTGTCAATGTTATTATATATGATAATATTTTTACGTGTAGTATTTTTGAATATATATTCATTTTTACAAAAAATTAAATAAACCGAAAACAGCCACGCACACACGCACATCAATAAATTTAATATCCTATAAATTAGTAATCATTGAAATGTATTATTGTGTTCATTCTGTTGTTTTACTTGGCATTTTTATTTCACTGTTTTTAACTGTACAGCTGTTTCTATGTCTTTTTAATCTATTCTTGTATTTTAGTCTATCATTTTGCTATTTTTATTCTTCTGTACGACACTGTTTTTAATTGTACAGCTGTGTTTTATGTCTTTAATCTATTCTTGTATTTTATTCTTTTATTCTGGTTTTCCCCTGTAAGTCGCTTTGGAAAAAAGCATCTGCCAAATGCATAAATGTAAATGTAACTGTATATCAAATAAAAGAAAGAAAAGTGTATGTAATGCAGAAAACAGCAAGGTCAATCGCTCACATCAGTCACCTTATTGAAGAAATTTTAACACATTGTCCTGCATCTGGTCAAACACTTCGCCTCTATCATCATTATAATTACATGTAGTATTTTTAAATTTTAATTTTTATTTAACCTGGAAAAATCCCATTGAGATTAAGAACCTCTTTTACAAAGGAGTTCTGGCCACATACATACAGTACATACATTAAATATATTTATCTTATTTCTATTTCTATCTCTATATCTATATAATGGTGGTTTATGTACTACAGGATCTGTCTGTGAATTATGGAAAAACAGAATAAATTAACAGCTTTATATTTTGTTTGTCCTACAGACACGGCCTTTAGGGTAAAAATAAATAAATAAAAATGACAGCCTCATGTTTGTGAATGTAGCTAAAACACTGGTCGGACTAAATGTGTGCTCCCTGGTTTATTTCAATGTACCTGCATCAGCGTGTGTGCGCTCCGTGAAGGTGAAATTTATTGACTACCCACAAAAAACATTTCTAGGTAAATCAAAAGGACATTTAGTGAGGGAAGGCCCTACTGTAAACGCATGAATACAAACACCCGGATGTTGGCTGAGAAGACAAAAGACATTAGAAACATTCTATAAACCCCACACCACTTCAGCACAGTCTGCGCACTATCTACCTCCTTTCCTCTGAAACACAATTACGTGACCATTGGCAAACACTGGCGCCAAACACAGCCATTTTTTCCTCCCTGCCACCAGATGGTTCCATTGAGAATAGAGGCATGGCTTGTTTGTCTTGTACTTAGAGCTGGGGTTGTAATGGAGTCACTAATGATTATAAAACACCTGCTCTGAAAATAAAACACACAGAAACACTGGTCATGGCCAAGAGCTAAATACCTATGTGATCAGGTTGAAAAGGTGCTACGCTTGTGCTCAGCTGGTACTTATCCAGCCACAGAAACCCTCTGCAGATGTCCCACATATAGAGGTAAGAGGCTGCACATACACATGCACAAGCACACATGCACACAGGCACACATGCACACACACACGCACAGTCACTCTTCATAATAGCTAATTGGCTGTTTGCTAAAGAGTGAAAGGCTGCTCTCCACAAAGAGGGTCATGTCTGTCACAGTCTTTGGTGGCGTTAGATACCAGGCAAAGGTTTCATGTGGTTTTGGGGGTTATCAGTACCACAATACGACCTGACAACACACATATTCTACAGTTTTGTTATAAGATTTAGACTAGAGCTGTCGCAATGGATTATGTTTATAATGGATTACTGTGTCGATTATTTTCTTAGATTTGACAGAATAACTATTTGAATAAGTGAGATAGATAAGTGCAATTTTAACAATATTATGCCTCAGCTTATCTTACAGATGACAGTGGATCTACAAATATGCAAAACATCCAGTAACAGGCAGAATACTGTTAAAATTACACTTATTTTTCAACTTAACTTCTTCAACTTATTTCAGGTTGTATGTGGTTGTTCATGTTATTCCCTTTTTTGGTTGAATGGTTGTTTGTAAATGCATACATTTTCATGTCATTTTACTTTTGTTAAACTAAAAGAAAGAGAAAAATTTGGAGGTTTTAGTTGGTTACAAACTGTAACTTCACTTCCAGATGATACAAAATATTTCATATTGAACAATTAAATGATGCCATGACAGAATTGTTTGTAAAAGCTGGGTTTTTTTTTTTTAAAGGGTGAGACCCACTTGAAGCTGATGTAACTTTTTTTGGAACTTTGAGGAACTTTTTTTTTTCTTGAATTTTCACAAAACCTCAGAGAACACAGTAGAAAAGTTTGTGGGTAAGTTATTCCCTTTGAACTTAGTTAAATTGGATTTTGCTTTGTTTGTATAACATCTCTGTCATGCATTGTCACATTTTACTAAATATTTTCACTTGCTTTTTTCTCTGTTAGTTTTGGTTTTTTAAGCAGATGTGCATTTTAACCCATAAAGACCCAAAAAACCACCTGTGACCCAAACCATCTACTGATCTAAACTGTTTAATACCTGTTGATCCACTAATCTTATCAATACATGTAAATAATTGGTGTAAAATACAGTTATTCGTCTTTTCGTGGCCATCAGATATGACCCATTTGGACGTTCAGAGGCTCCGTAGTTACCGTGGAAACACTGTCATCTTCTACAACATTGATTCACCAGTAAAACCCATGGAGTTGGATCAATGACAGTGGATGGACACACTGGGTTTGTGTTCAATTATTGATATATTGGACTGAAAAAGTCACTTTTTCTTCAGTTTTCTCTGTTTCTGATATAATAAACCTTAACTTTAATCTGAGACATTATGAGCATCTACATGATCAGTGAAAATACTTGATTTTTCAGTGGAAAAATGCAAAATACAGAGAAATATTAGAATAAATTGTGATAAATCATTTAGAAAATAGAGAAAAAGTCATTTGGGAACTGCCACAAAAGTAGCACTGGGTCTTTAAGGGTTAAACAGATTATTCACATATGAATAGGATGCTGGTTAGGGAACGATATGAAAATTTTATATCACGGTTATTGTGGCCAAAATTACCACGGTTATCATTATTATCACGGTATTGTTGAAACTGTGTTTAAAATGTTCAAAAAGTGCTCATACACACACTGAAATAATTTAACCAAGTTGTATTTTGAAAAAAAAAACAACAACAAAAAAACAAATACAGTAATTGGCACAATGTACTTTCTCTTGGCAGAAACATTCAAGTATTATCCCTTAGTGGTCTGAGCCTATTTTGGCCATTTTTCAGCACTTTTGATTTTGCCTTTATATACTATATAAACAAATGTTTACTATACCCATGTTTGGTATCTTTTTTTTCAGCACAGCTTCATTTATATCAACTGCCTATTATTTTTTTTCACTTTAACCTACTATATCAACATAAAAGGACAAAAAACACACACAAAAAAATATAAAATCTGATTTGAAAAATGCATATAATTTATTGCATAAATAACACAAAGATGCTTAACAAACCTTTTCAAAGACTTTAAAAGTGAATATTGTTTCCAAATATTAGGTATATACAATTAAAATTGTAATAACTATACTCAAATATTTGGTATAAAAGCAGATCTTTACATAACGTTTTTTCCCCTAAAATTGCGGTAATCAAACATGGTTATCATGATAATAAGAATTTAAACAGTACTACTAACTGTCTGTAATTTTACCGCTGTTTATCGTTATACTGGTAATCGTTACATCCCTAATGCTGGTAAATTTACATGGAGGATAGGTTGATGACTTTTGGGCTGAAATTCTACTGAACAACAATATTCAGTCATTTCAGGTTATGATATTTCATGCGAATAAAAGGGGAAACCTGATCCCTTAGTAACTTTTGTGGCTGATAACAAAGCTCCCGGTGCCTGTCTGTACCCATACAGATTAACAGACTGCCTGCAGTGGGGGTGGGGTGGTGCCAGACCTCCCTCCTCCCCTTTGCTCTTCGACATCTCAATCACATCTCCTGGGCCCTGCCCCCTTTGTATTAGCCCCAGAAAGTGATGGACATCCTTTCACTGGGTGGCTGACCTCTAGTAATCCGGTTTCACAGACCAGCTCCCCGCTGAAGACAACACAATAGCAGCGCCCAGCCTCCTCCCAGTCGATATTCCAACAGATTTGATCGAGCAAATTAGTATCCTTTGGTAAGGCATGACCAACAACCTTTTCACCACCCTACCTGAATCAATAAGACCAGCGGACAGCGTCTTGCATTCTGTTTTGTCTTTTTACTTCCCTTTCTTGTAACTGTGATTGACTTCATGTGCCCCCCCCCCCCACTCCAGAATGGAGATCAAAGGTTGAAATTTCTGACCCTCAGTGTGTAATCAGGATTTCACCCCTGCTCTTTGACAAACTTGTTACATGATGAAATAAAGCCCAACCTAGAAAAATATGTAAATATCTAAGATGCCAAAAGTAATAATAATTATAAAAATAAATAAATAAAAATTACACATAATATTGAACTTGGTGAATCATATATATCAGTGTATATCTGTGTATATATCTGTCTCGTATTTACATATATGTGTTACTGTATTATGTGCTAATGTAAATCATATTATATTTGTTCATAATAATATAAAGACAGAAACCAAATCATTTAATAATAAGTATCGGGCATATTATAGTCCATAGTATTGATATGCTTAGACTAGGAAGATCATTACTGCTATTAATTATTTAAGGAGAAGGGGTGGGAATTTATAAGTAATGCTTCTTCTCCCGCCTTTTCGAATATGTATTATATGTCTTATGTTTAAGTGTTTTGTTTATTGATTTTCTTCTGTTTTGACATTCATATTCGTAATAAATACATCAATCAATCAATCAATCAATCAATCAATCCATCAATCAATCAAATCCACTTAACCCTTTATAGGACACTTACTGAAATACTCTTGAAATCCAAAATTTTAACCTTACTGTGTTATTGGACATCGTCATCTACTTCCTCATCAGTTGCCGTGACAACAGTCTCCCTCCTCTTGCGATAGAACATCCGAACAGCACTCGCTAAAAAGTAAACACATGCAAAAAAAACCCCAAACAAACAAAACAACTGTTATAAGCACTGAATTGAATCAAGCAAAAAAAAAATCTTGAATTAAGCAAAAAAAAAAAATCTTGAATTAAGCAAAAAAACCTTGAATTAAGCAAAAAAAAGTTGAATTAAACCAAAAAAAAATCTTGAATTCAGCAAAAAAAATCTGCCAATGAAACAAGTGACAATTATCTTGGTAAGATTTCTTCAAATAAGATTTTCAAGATCTATTGTCTAAAAATAAGTTCTTATATCTCACTGAAAAGTTACTCTTAAGGTGATTATGTCTTATTTTAAGTGTGATGAGATATTTGGACTAGAAAAGAGAAAAATACACTTGGTAAGAAACTTACAACTGACTGTATTTTTTGATTCAACAAAATGGTAAAATACATAATGTTAGAAAAGCCATTTATGGGTAAAATTTATCTTGGTAAGGTTTCTTGAAATAAGATTTTCAAGGTCTATTGTCTAAAAATAAGTTCTTATATCTCACTGAAAAGTTACTCTTAAGGTGACTATGTCCTTTTTTAAATGTGATGAGATATTTGGACTAGAAATGAGAAAAATACACTTGGTAAGATTTAGATTTTTCCAGTGCAAATACTATCAAATCCAACACTGATCAGGTCTTTGCTCTCATTTAAAATCCTACATCTAGACACTAGTTTGCTGACCTAACTGTGGTTTTAGGAGGCCAATTACACATACTTGGAGCTCACTGACACGTTTATGGTGCTGAGGTCCTCCCTGCCTGCTGTTCACATCCTTTGTTCTTCAGGAATGTCTCTAAGATGTCAATATTCAATCAGCAGTGGGAGTCTAACAGTGTTTAGGCAGATGTAAGGGCATGGAGCTGCCCATCTCTAATCCAGTCTGTCCTTTACTCAGCTCTATGTTAACCCCCACCCACCCACCCCCCATATGCATGTCCAACTATAATGTTAATATGTAAATAATATTCAATTTTAATTCTATATTTGTATAAACTAGTGGCATTGTACCCATGGTGCCATTGTGTGTGAAAAGTGCCTATACATTATTGTAAATGGACACAGCAAGAGCAGCAGCAATTTTGTTAAAAAAAAATTGTCGGGATGTTATTTGTTCACATTATTTGGGAGTGGATATTTAAGGAATATTTTCAAGACACAATTATGCATTTAGGCAGTTTGCTTTTTTCAGTACCATCAATTTATAGCAGGGAGGTCAAACTCATGTTAGTTCAGGGGCCACATTCAGCTAAATTTGATCTGCAGTGGGCCGAACCAGTAAAATAATAACATAATAATATAGGAATAATGTTAACTCCAAACTTTTCTTTATGTTTTAGAGCGGAAAAAAGTTAATTTACATTATGAACAGGTTTACATCTACAAACTATCCTTTCAAACAATGTGAATAACATTAACAAACTGAAAAAATTAAAGTAATTTTAACAATATTCTGCCTCAGTTTATCATTTACACATTTACATTATAATATAAAAAATACACCAAACACTTAATAACAGGCAGAATCTTATTAAAATTGTACTTATGTCTCTTAAGACATTTCAGGTTGTTCATAGTTATTCAGGTTATTCACATTTTTGTGAAATTATACTTCGTTTTAGTATAAATACATGAAAATATTTATTTTACAAAGAGAAAAATTTGGAGTTGTCATTATTTATATGTTATTATGATAGTATTTTACAAGTCCCACCCACTTGAGATTGAACTGGTCTGAATGTGGAACCTGAACTAAAAGGAATGTTAACATTTTAGTGTAATTTTTGAAATTCACAAATTCATCCAAAGGGCCGGACTGGACCCTTTGGCGGGCCGGATTTGGCCCCGGGGCCACATGTTTGACACCTGGTCTATGGTCACTGACCATAAAAGACATTTTTGTTTTCTTCTTTTTTTATTTATCATACCTGAGCCTGTTAATACTAATGGGGGGAGGTTGGACGCTAATTGGGGGGGGGGGGGGTTTGGTCTACTGTTGGGGGGGATTGGCCAGTTGATCAGTTGATGGGGGGGACTGGCCTACTCATGGGGGGACTGGTCGACTGATGGGGGGCGGGGGGGTTTGACCTGCTGATGGGGGTGATTGGCCTACTGATGGGGGGGTTATTGGACACTAATGGGGGGGTTGGCCAACTGATGGGGGGGGGGGGGGGATTGGCCTGCTGACAGACTCCAAATTCCTACTAACATAAAGTAAGGGTAAAAGGGTTAAATGACATGAACATACAGTGGGGGTGTTTGACTTGTGTCTATTCTCCAGTGTGAGTGAGTTTTCACCCCAGAGGTGGGAGGTAAGTGACGGCCACTCTGGTGCAGAGGAATGTACAGTGGCATCGCTTTCAGGGTGTCAAGTGATTAGCACTGGGTCAGATATTTGTGAAGACAAGCAGCAGGAGATTGACAGTGTTTAGTGGCTTCATTTTGTCACAACAGATAAATGACAGCTTCCCCTCTGAGCAGCTGACCTCTGTGAACCCCTGGGCTGTGATAAAGAATCAATAGAGTTGCTGCGTGCCACTCACAGGAGGCCACCTATACACAGATCTTTGACTGTTTGTGGACGGCCACTGGGTTCGCAACAGTGCTACAGAAATAATACGTGTTTCCAGCACGTGTTCACCCACTTCTAAGGTGCACGGAGAAGGGGAAATGCTGGCAGGGGGTAAAATCTCCAACAGTATTTGGAGTATTAACCCTCCGGTATCCGGGTGCGCCTTTTAGGCACACTTTTCACTTCATTTTAAAAAACTTCATATTATTTTTCCCAATTTATATAAGGTTAGAATTCAAAAGTTGTTCATTTTTGCATCAGCTTTAAAATTCTGGCCAGCAACTAAAATTTACACATTGTAAACAAAAGAAAATTACAAGACTAGCATCTGTCTCCCAAGTGTGCCTAAAATGCACTATTTCTTCCATTTGATATGTATGATTAGGGCTGACCTTGCAAAAATAAAATCAAATTAGAGGAGAAAAATAAATCAATATATAATATTTAATAGTTTGATTTATAGGTGTGCATTTTTGGCACACTTGGTGATGCTAGTATTTTTGTACATTTGACTTAGTGCAGGGATTAAAGCAAAAATTTTTCATCTGACTGAAAATTTTCTTCTGGTCAAAATCATTGGCCACTATTAAAAATGATGCAATACAATACTGCTATAGCGTACAAGTTTATATAGTCAAATTTGGCAATACTGTAAAACACACTGAATGGGAGAGTGTACAGGTGTAGAAGATTGGTAACATGGATAGAAAAAATGTCATGAGTGGTATTGGTGGGGGGTCTGGGGGTCCTCCCCCAGAAAATTTTTAAAGCTTCAGGTCAATTTTGGTGCTCTCTGGTTAATTTTAAAGGGTATGAAAACCTTTGAAGCAAGTGAAAATAACTAGAAGAAAACCTTACTGCAAAAAATGAGCGAAAAACTTTTAATTTAACAATTTAGGAACTCCTAAAAACATAACTCCAACAGCACATGAATTCTGGGGAAAATGTACCAAGGGTGTTACTCATTCATTCAATTCAACGGGAAGGGCACATACACACAAACACACACACTAGTCATATACCGGCAAGAGGAGATAAGCTATGAACCCAAACATGAAGGTACATGTAGATCAGTTCTGTCTTCTTCCCTTTTCGCTGTGGTTCTTTCATAATGAAAGCTACTTGTTAGCACTAAACTAAAGTTAGCGTCTGGAGGCTGAACTTCGGTAAAGCTGAACTTGTCCATGTGTTTCTGAGGCACAGAATGAGCAGCGTTTCCTTCCAAACATAAATAGTCATCAATCTCTCCTCCCGACATAAAAATAAAGAAGTCATCTTATTATCATCACTGTTAAACCTGTCAGCCCCCTGTGCCTGTGTTAAACACCTGCAGATTCAGGACAGGATCGCGGTACCGACTGGACTCCGGGAAACACGTGGGGAAGTTACTTCAATATGACTCCCCCCCCCCCCCCCCCCCCCCCAATTTTTCCATTTGACGGAAATCCGTCGTGGTGACGGAGAAATTTAATCCCTGATTTAGCGCTAAAAATAATAATGCAAATTAACCAATGTTGGAGTTAATCATTGACATATGCCAGGCTACAAAAATCAAATAATATGTGATCCACTTTTTCTGTAGTATATTGAAAAGAATTAAATTTTTGTGTTTTTTGCATCCAAAAAAATGGTTTGTTTACATTACAAAAACGACATTTAAAGGGTTAAAAAATGTGACGATTATTGAGTATTTGGTATTTTTATTTGTGGCACAAGTTGATGAAATAGAAAAAAGTGTAAAAAAAAATTAAAAACAAACTGTATGAATTTTTTTTTTAACATTATTCCATAAGTGTGCCAAAAAGGCACACTTTGTGCTTAGTAAGGGCCTTTCTGGACGGGATACCAGAGGGTTAAGAAAGAAGCAGTGATGTTAAAACACACTTTGACTTATTTCATTGTAGACATTGCAAACACAACATATTTTATGTGTTGTACTATTTGTAAACCAACAACCATTCCTCACATTCGGGCTGCAACACATTCAGTAAAGTAAGAGTAAATCACTTATCACCATGTAATGTTGTCATTTATTTGCACCATACCTGGACCAGACAAATTGGGACTGAACAAGGGACTTTTTGGTACCATTCTTCCTGCACACAAATCTTTAGGTGTGCAACAGTTCATTTTCATTCATTCACTCATTCATTCATTCATTCATCATCTGAACCCGCTTTATCCTCACTAGGGTCACTGGAGCCTATCCCAGGTACTTATGGGCAAAGGCGGGGTACACCCTGGACATGTCACTAGTTCATCACAGGGCTGAAAATATAGAGACAAACAAACAATCACTCTCACATTCACACCTAAGGGCAATTTAGATTAACTAATTAACCCAGTGGTTCCCAACCTTTTTTGTCTCCTGACCCCATTTTAACATCATAAATTTCTGGTGACCCCAGACATTCAAAACAGAGACTTTTTTTCTTTTTTTTGTGCTAAAATTAATTTGTTTTTGATCATGTAATAGTTTGCTATACTATGTTGCAAATAAACATTAATTTTAGACAACATTTAGTCTATATAATGTATATTATTATGGATGGAGGCAGAAAAGCCAGGTGTAGATTACTGCACAAAGTGAGAATTTGATTTTCCTTGGTCAGGATATGTACAGTCAGTCCAGCTTGGATTTACAAGGCTGACAATTAATACTGAACAAACAAGAACTTATGAAAGAGCTGCAGCATCTGAAACCGACCACAATGAACATTTGAAAGATAAACAGTACCACAGTAGTTGCTTTTCCACTGGACATCTGCTCAAAACTTTACCGATATTTACTAAATGTCGAAAAAACAGAAGTGTGGAATGTCGGTTTTTCTATTAAATCACAATTGCGATGACTTGTTTATTTATTATTGTGAGATGACACGAGAAGTCATTCCATAAACATGGCGACGAACGTAAATATGGTGTTGATTTACAGATATATTCATTATTATTATATATTACCCCTCTATCTCATACTAAATTAAAAAATGATTGGGTTTCCTGGTGTGTCCACACACACTGTGACATGTTTCTTCTTCTTCTTCGCTTGTTGTAACGTACATCAACATCCGTTTTTTTAATTCACCTGACTCTAGTTGCGGAAAAAGGTCTTTCCATTGCAGTTTTGCATGATTTACCATATGTGCTAAACCCGGAAAACCATCTCTTGCCAGCACAAAAACTTTTAATCGAGAAATGAGACTTTTGGCGAAATTGTCGTTTTGCCATTAGGTAAATTTTTATGCGCAAGTTATATTTGCGCAATTTGAGGGTCAATGGAAAAGCAACTAGTGCTTCAGTTTCAGCTTCAGAGTTTGTCATGTCTTTTATGTATGTGTATTTTTTTTTTTTTTATCAATTACTAGAAATTTCAGGCGGACCCATTTGAATTCCAGCCGACCCCACATGAGGTCCTGACCCCAAGGTTGAAAAACACTGAATTAACCTATCAATGCATGTCTTCGATTGGTGGGAGGAAGCAGGTCACATATGGGCAAAAAGTGCGATTTGTGCTGTTCAAACTGTCTTTAACAGATCGGATACAGGTCACATATGGGCAACAAAATCAGATTTGGGCCACATTTGCCTGCCGTCTGCATGTTGCCTATGTCTACATCTATCAAAGATGCAAGACGGTTTCTCATGGAACACTGCCTGAGGGTCAAAGGTCAAGCATACATAGAAACAGTGATTTCCATCCTTCACCATTACACACTGAGACTCCCTGAATCTGTTCATTATGTATTGAAGATGGTGAAAGACTGACATTCTTTGCAGTTTTTATAGAAATATTTTTTTAACCAATTAACAATTCTCTCATGAAGTTTTACACCAAATGTTGAACCACCAACCATCCCTCCAAAGACTAAGCCTTTCATGCCCTTTCATAATCCTGTCACCTCTCACTAGGGATCCTGAGGAATCTTAACCCTTTATCAGGCAAGTGACTATTTTTGGTCATTTCCACATGCATTGCACGACAGTGACAGCAACAGTTCCAGTGAGGACACTGAGTCAACAATCTCAGGTCCAACGTGGTCTCCAGGGTCTGTAAGGTCCACCTCTGCATGAACAGTGAGTGGACCAAGGTTATAATAGTTTTGGATTTTTCATTATAGTTTAGTTTTATTTAGTTTTGACTTTTTTTTCTCCAATTCCATTAGTTTTAATTAGTTTTTAGAGCAGGTTTGCTAGTTTTTATTCATTTTCGTTATTTTCTACATGTTCAGTTTTATTCATATCTTTTATCTTTTTCACTGTCATATTCACATAAATCCCACACAGGACTCTGCTGCTTTCTCCCAAATTTAGTCTCCATGTTTCCAGGTAGAGTGGGGACGAGAAGACAACTCTAAATGACAAGCGACGAGAAGTGACGGACCGTGAAGTGCCATATGGTGCCGCTAGCTAAAATTGCTCAAGGGAAATGAATCGATTTCGTATCAATCCGACACTGACAAAGACGAAAACAAAGGGAATTTTATCCATAATTATAATCTGTTTTAGTTAATTTTGTAAGCACACAATGCAGTTTCAGTTATCGTTTTTTTCTTTTATAGTTTTTATTTATTTCAGTTAACGAAAATGTTTTTACAATTCTAGTTTTCGTTATTTCGTTAGTTTTCGTTAACGATAATAACCTTAGTGGACCTGCTTTGTTAGGTACCATGAAGTCATAGTGTAGAAGCCAATAATGTAATAACAACTGATAATGTAATAAACTTGCAATTTTTAAAATATAATAGGCCAAAAATGTAATAACTGGCCAATAACGTAATAAAAGTCCTGAACCGATAACGTAATAACTTTTGGCCAGTAACGTAATAACTTATTACATTATTGTCTGGATATTATGTTATTGGCCTGGTATAAAAAAATTCTTTGCAAATGTAATAACTGAGCCAATAACATTATAATATATTAATATCACTGTATTTAAGTGTCATTTCTTAGATAAGGAGATTTTATCAGTTATATCTAAATAAAACTTAAATACAGTGATATTAATATATTATATCGTTATTGGCTCAGTTATTACATTTGCAAATAATTTTTTAATAATGTAATAACTTTTGGCCAATATCGTAATAAGTTATTATGTTATTGGCCAAGAGTTAATATGTTATTGGTTCAGAACTTTTATTATGTTATTGGCCAGATATTACATTATTGGCCTATTACATTTTTAAAATGGCAAGTTTTTTACATTATTGACTGTTATTACGTTATTGGCTTCTACAAATGGTACTAATGGTACTACTGGCTCAGTTATTACATTTGCAAAGATTTTTTTTTACCAGGCCAATAACGTAATAACTTCTGGCCAAGAACGTAATAACTTATTATGTTACTGGCCAAAAATTAATACGTTATTGGTTCAGGACTTTTATTACGTTATTGGCCAGATATTACATTACTGGCCTATTACATTTGAAAAATGGCAAATTTTTTACATTATTGACTGTTATTATGTTATTGGCTTCCACAAATGCTACTAATGGTACTATTGGCTCAGTTATTACATTTGCAAAGATTTTTTTTTACCAGGCCAGTAATGTAATAATTTTTGGCCAAGAACGTAATAAGTTATTACGCCAATAACATAATGTAATAACTTTTGGCCAGTAACGTAATAACTTATTATGTTATTGGCCAAAAGTTATTACATTATCGGTTCAAGACTTTTATTATGTTATTGGCCAGATATTACGTTACCGGCCAATTACATTTTAAAAATGGCAAATGTATTACATTATCGGTCGTTATTACATTATTGGCTTCTACAAATGGTACTAATGTAAGTAATGATGTTCAAAGGGATCATGCGGATGTTGACAGGGGTCTGGATCAACACTTATGTTGGTCTAATGTTCTAAAATACATGCTCCTTTCACCTTACATGTGTTATTCTTAGATTTTGTATATTTACTTCTTGGAAATTTTTTTATTTAAAATTTTTTTTGCCACTTACAGGTAAGTAACCAAATATGGTAACTTCATTGACCTTGATTTTCTACATGACGATAAAAAAATGTGAAAAAATTTCACAAAAGTAAAAAAAAAAAAAAAAGTCTTATGTCGTCCAGTAACACACTGAGGTTGAAATGTTGAATTTCAGAGTATTCTGTAAAAAAACATATATTTTTTTAAATTTTACATTAATCCTTTTTGTGCTGTAAAAACGTGCATGTATTTGTAATATTTGAAATATTAAAGCAGTGTATAAAGCTGCATTACACATGGTTCAGTTCAATTTTCTGCTGATCTCCTATTTTTTAAGGGACAATTGCCACCACCAGCTGCAAATTTGCATATTTACATATTCACTTATTCACCTTAGAAATGTAGAAATAAATAATTCCACTATTTTTTTTCTCTCCCTAAACATGCATACATAAATGTTGTTGTGTGTGACATTTTCAGTCGACGTGTAGAATTATCCCGACAAAAAGCAACGCTGCCTCAGTATTATTTTGGCCCCACCATGCATTGCAAATCACCATGTAGTCCAGTTAAGGCCTTTTAGTGCTCTACATTTAGTCCTATTTGTTTCATGAATAACGCTGAAAAGCTGATGAGTGTCGAGGGACTTTCTCTGTGCGTCAAAGGCAAAGGTCAAGCTCCTATTGTTCACAGGGAGAACCCTTATTCACACACTGAGCCTGGGTGAACAGCTCTGTGCTCACAGTTACAATGTTATGACTAAAACCAATAAGACTATCGATTGAAAATTACAATTTCACCCATAAATGTCATGTATTTTACCATTTTGTTGAATCAAAAAATACAGTCACTTGTAAAAAGGGTTTCTGCAGGTATCAGCAAATCTAATTTAATGCTTTTTAATGCCACTTTAAACAAATGTTATGCTTGTGTACAACTGCAGATATAGTTTTATATTTACACATTTTCTGTCAACAGGTTTTAACCAGGTTCTGAATAGTTCCTCCTCCAATTACTTCCACTGAAACTTGCATTTTCCCATTTTTCCGACATTTGCTAATATTCCCTCCGCTCTTTTACCACGGCACGTTGCATTCCAAGTATCTGGTGTTGTGACGTCATGTATCAGCCATAAACAATAGCCAACTAAAGAGTTCGGCCTGTCAATGATCACACCGTACTTCCAATCAAAATTATTAAATGTTTATATAATCAAAATAAACTGTGAATAACAATGCTTTTTTTCAATCAAGTGTATTAAACTTTTTAATGCCTCTGGCCATCGAATTTAATGCTTTTTAATTACATTTAAGGCCTTAATCTTCACAAAACCTACTTAATGACTTTAAATGCTTTTTAATGACCTGCAGAAACCCTGTGTAATTTTATTGATTTCTGCCAATTCCATCAGAAAAATAAATAGTCCTTAATATGTAGTTATATATATATTTTCAATTATTCATATGTCAACATGGCAACGATTTTTACAAATATTAATATTTCATAAAATATGCAAACAATAATAACCCTATTTAATTATCATGCTTTTTTTTTTTTAACATGTCATCATGCAAATATAACAGAATAGGTTGATTTCCACTCAGGTTCCAAAGTCACACATACACCTAAACACTACAAAACTGTTGCTTTTAGGTTGTGATGATGTTAAGCTGATGATGATGGTTCGGGCTAGGGCAGTGTTTTTCAACCTTGGGGTCGGGACTCCACATGGGGTCGCCTGGAATTCAAATGGGGTCGCCTGAAATTTCTAGTAATTGATAAAAATAAAATTTTAAAAATTACTAATAAAAAATATATGGTGAGTTGACAGAGACAATCCCAATCCATAAAAGACATGACAAACTGTGAAGCTGAAACTGCAGCACTGTGGTTCTGTTTATCTTTCAAATGTTCATTGTGGTCAGTTTCAGATGCTGCAGCTCTTTCATAATTCATAGTTTGAGTTATTGTTTGTTCAGTATTAATTGTCAGCCTTGTAAATCCAAGCTGGACTGACTGTACATATCCTGACCAAGGAAAATCAAATCCTCACTTTGTGCAGTAATCTACACCTGGCTTTTCTGCCTCTGTCCATAATAATATACATTATATAGACTAAATGTCGTCCAAAATTAATGCTTATTTGCAACATAGTATAGCAAACTATTACATGATCAGAAACAAATGAATTTTAGCAAAAAAAAGTCTGTTTTGAATGTCTGGGGTCGCCAGAAATTTGTGATGTTAAAATGGGGTCAGGAGACAAAAAAGGTTAGAAACCACTGGGCTAGGACTAAAATAAAACTTAAAATGACCTCTAATTGCAAAGCATACAGCACAGATCTTACACTGTGTCATTTAATAGTCATACATTTGATGTAAAACTGGCTCCTTTCTATGCATTCAGAAAAGACTAGCACATGTTCAGTTTGTACAATGGACACCTGCAGAGACGCTGTTCACTGTGAATAAACTCACCTCTACTCATTGTCTCTGTCTGTCCATCTACTTCTATAAATTCCACTCTGTTTTACATTCTTTTTCTTCTGTAAATGACCTGACATAGTTTCATGGTGAAGCCACAGAGTACAATAGCACAGTCTACATGCCATTTTAACAACCGTCAATCACATCACATAACTTATCCAATTTTATTTTTTATTCTAACTCTATTCTTATGTTACTTTGTTAAATTAAAAATGCTTTTATTATATTTTCTCATCTTATTTTGTAGTTTTTGTAATTTTATATTCGTTCCATTCTTATTTCTGTAGCATTGATGTTTGTAAATATTATTGCACAAGACAACAAAGGCTATTCTATTCTTTTCTATTCTATTCTATTCTATTCTATTCTATTCTATTCTATTCTATTCTATTTCCACCTGTGAAAAACCCACGATGGATCAAACAAAGGCCCACTCCCAACAACTACAAAAAACTCTAAAAATTAAACTACACCTGAAATAATTAATCAATTAAACTTAAATTAACTAAAAAAATTATTTGATTATTATTATTGTGATGCACATGATGCCAGGATCAACACAGTTGTTTGTTAGTTCCATCTTAAGTTGTTATTGATTTGGATCCAAATGTGTTGAAGACTGCAGCGAACATATTATTTGCAAATGTTGAGTTGTTTGCTGTTGTTTAAATCTATAGATATTTTAATACATACTTTTATAATTTTGTTATTGTTGTTGTTATTTCTATATAGATATTTGTTGGGTAAAGTTTCACATCAAATCAAAAACAATTAACTGAAAATAATGAACGTTAGCTTCACTCCAATGCACAGTTGTTTTTTCTATATAGATATTTTTTACATATCCTTTAACTTTTATACTTTTTGTGGTTGTTGTTTCAGCTGGTTCTGGAATAAAGGACTAGTTGTTTGTCATTCTCAGACAATTTCAGTTATTTAAATAATTGTTTAATCAAATCAAAGACAATAATCAATAGATTATTTGATTACAAAAATAACTGAGAGCTGCAGCTCTTGTAAAAATAAACAGATGAATGCTGTGTTTCTATGAACCATCTTAAATCCTTGCTGATAGTGATTCTATAACATCATAACACAATGGATTGTGGGTAATCGTCTGCAGGTAAAGCCTGTGGAAGGTGCCGACGTATGCAACGTTCTACATACTTCACAGCTGTTGAAGGGGAAGGTTCATTTGGTGTAAATTTACAACTTTATTTTTAGGTGTCACAAAATACTACACACTGAGTCAGGCTGTTCATATATTATTGGATAAATTCATGGTCAAAAACAAATAAAGAAACTAACTACGACTGAAAAAACAGAAGTCGCTTTTCCATTGACCCTCCAACTGCGTGAATATAACTTGCGCATAAAAATTTGCCTGCTGAAAAAACAACAATTTTACCAAAACTCTAATTTTTCAATGAAAAGTTTTTGCGCTGGCAAGAGGTGGGTTTTCGGACGTTGCGAAATTGGTACGCCTCGCAAAACTGCAATGGAAAGACCTTTTTCTACAACTACAGTCACATGAACAAAAAAAAAAAAAATGGTCGTGTGAATAAAAAAGAAACAGATGTTGACTGACGTTACAACAAGCAAAGAAGAAGAGTTTTAAAAGAAACATGGTGCAGTATGTGTGGACACACCAGGAAACCCAATTATTTTTTAATTTAGTACGAGAAAGAGGGGTAATATGTAATAATAATGACTATATCTGTAAATCAACAAGATATTTATGTTCATCGCTATATTTATGGAATGACTTCTTGTGTCATCTCATAATAATAAACAAACTAATCATCGCATTTGTAACTTATTAATATTATTTGGTAAATTCCATATCCATAAATGTAAAGTGTTGAAAATGACCCCCAGTTTCCTCAGACTCCTGGCTGAATTTGAACAGTACATTTGCAGTATTAAGCTTATAGACTCCCCCAAATGCGATAAATCTGTCAAACTACATAAAGAACTTTTTACAGAGAACTAATGTCTAAGAAACCCTTTGCATTTGTTTGTTTTTGTTTGTATGTTAAGATTGTTGTTAGTTCTTGTGGCCTTGTCGATGGTACGTTTGGTTTAGTTTAGTTTATTAGTTTGATCCCCAGTAGCTGCTGCATACCACAGCAGCTACTCTTCCTGGGGTCATCAACAACACAAAAACAAAGCACCACAATTTCCCACAACTCACTCAACAAACAGGATGTACATACACTCAACACAACAACACAAAAACCAAAAATCAACAACAGCACACAATACAAAACAATTGCAATAATAATACCAACAACAACAGAAAAAAAGAATAAATAAACCAAAAACCAGAAACCAAAAATAAAAACATAAAATAAAAATAAAAACAGCTCCACAACAAACAAAAAAACAAACCGTCTAGATCAGGGGTGTCAAACTCATTTTGGTTCAGGGGCCATATTTAGCCCAATTTGATCTCAAGCGGGCCAGACCAGTAAAATAATGACTTAATAACCTATAAATAATGACAAATCCAAGTTTTTCTTTTTGTTTTAGTACAAGAAACCCCCAATTAAATTATGAAAATATTTACATTTTACAAAAAAGATGTGAATAACCTGAAAAAACAGAAATTTCATTTGAAAAATTAGTGCAATTTTAACAATATTATGTCTCGACTTATTATTTATACATGCACATTTACACACAATGTTACATAAACATTTGGCAACAGGCAGAATATTGTTAAAAAATTTTTAGTTTGGAACTAAAATTTCAACAGTTTCTACAATATTACATCTCTTATTATTAGCAAAACTACAGATCACAGTAGATCCATAAATGCACAATAATTTAATAACAGGCAGAATATTGTTCAAATTGCACATTTTGGGTTGTTCATCTTTGTTTTTATTTATGTTTTTATTTGCATTTTACTGTGAAAGAATAGTTTTGTAAATGTAAATTTTAAATTTTTTCCACATAATTTTGCACAAAGAAAATTTGTACTTGTCATTATTTATGGGTTATTGTGTTATTTTTACTGAAGATCACAGTGGTCTGTATGTGGAACCTGAACCAAAATGATTTGGACAACCTGGACTGTTCAGGTTAATTTTTGCACTTTCATCCTGTGGGCCGGAATGGAACCTTTGGCGGGCCAGATTTGGCCCCCGGGCCGCATGTTTGACACCTGTGGTCTAGATGATGTCATTATAGGATGTGCAATAGCTCAGACAATTATTCTTGGGTAAATATGAAAATTCTCAACCTTTTAGAAAAACTAACTGCTTGAATTTCTGAAATTACGAATTGTGGCAATGTATTCCATGCCACCATTGCCCTGTATTGCACACTACCCTGTATTTGATTCGTCCTACAGGGAGGCAACAGGAAACGTCTGTCCTCTGACTGACGCGTGAAATGTTGATGGATGTCTTTGTTCACTGTAATCTTTGAAATAAAGGTTTACAAAAAAAAAAAAAAAAATTCAGCGTATTTGTGATTTACTGGAAAAACCTACATTATGCACTTCTGTTTTTTCAACATTTAGTAAATATCAATACAGTTTTGCGCATATGTCCAATGAAAAAGTGACTAGAGTCTTAAAAGCCTTGTTTTGGACTTATCATCTCCTGTAATCGGTTCAAGTGTGGTGAACACACACTCATTTTGCTCAAGGAGGTGGCAAAACAAACTCTGCTAGTGTAATAGAGAGGAGCACTCCAGAGAGTGTATAAAGGAAATCCCCCCACCACTCCCCCCCCAAAAATGTTGAATTTATTGTTACACAATGAATAACCACTTTTTTTTTTGACAATTTTCAGCATTTGTTCACAGAATGGAATATAGCACTCGCCTTTTCCAAAGTTTTTTTTTTTTTTTTTTTTTAATATTTAGGATTATAACTCAGCCTGTGGGGGTTTCTACTTGTTTAAAAGCCTGAAAAGTGTAGCAGTGGAAAAAAAAAAAAAAAAAAAAAATCAGATGGTGACCTTGGGTCCATTTTCTGCAGGATGGCGTGCAGTGCCTGTGAAAGGCTGGACTCAGCGGGGCTTGAAGGCACCTGGCTGGACGGCCTGGGTGCTCCACAATGCTGTCTGGGGGGTAATTACCACAAGGTATTCTTTAAAAAGACCAGATGGGGATGAGGTCCCACCCCACCCCATCATTTACGACAGAACCCCATTCAATGACATACTTAATCCACCCACCGGTTAGCTCTTTCAGAGTGGGCTGCCGCTGTTGTGCCTGTTCCTTTATGCTAATTCAGCCTCTCCCCACACCTCCCTCACAAATAAAAAGAGAGAGACAGAGAAAAAAAAGAGAGAGAGAGAGAGAGGAAAAGTGAGAAAGACACAAGTGCCTCAAGGGACTGAAAAAGCATTATTCATTTTCAAATCATTTCCGCCACAGCAAATACAGTAACATTTGCAGCTCCTCTGCTCTGCTGTGCCCTGAAGTGCTGCCTCTTTACAGGGAAACGGAGGAGAAGCTGAGCAACAGTGGGAGAGAAATAAAGGGGGAAAGTGGAGAGAAACAAGGTCAAGTCAGGGTTCAAAGTTCACGGTGGCACCAGCTGAGGTTGGAGGGGGGCACCTGTTATTTTGTGGGCACATATCTATTACGTTTCCAGCTGGACTCTTCCTACTCCTTCTTTCCTCGCTCCCCCCGGTCGTACTCTTACTAGCCCAATCTAGTTACACAAACCAACCCCATCACACACACACACACACACAAACATGCACACACTTTCCGACATCCCCCAGAGAATACATAATCAGATCCTCCCTCTTTTTATGACTGTGGACTCTGCTCTTTGATGGCTATTGTTTCATTCGACGCTGAAGGCTGGAGCTGCCTGTTCTCAGTCCGATCCTGTGAAATGTTCTCATGGAAGTTTCACTGTTTTAACTATAAGCAACAAATACATTAAAGGAATAATTAGGGATGTAACGATTACCGGTATAACAATAAACCGCGGTAAAATTCCAGACGTTTAGTATTACCGTTTAAATTCTAATTATCATGGTAACTGTGTTTGATTACTGCACTTTTAGGAGAAAAAACCCTATGTAAAGATCTGCTTTTATGTCAAATATTTGAGTATAGTTTTAATTTATTATAATTTTAATTGTATATGCAGAATATTTGGAACCAATATTCACTTTTAAAGTCTTTGAAAAGGTTCGTTAAGCATCTTTGTGTTATTTATGCAATAAATTATATACATTTTTCAAATGGGATGTTATTTTTTTTTTGTGTTTTCTGGCCTTTTATGTTGATATAGTAGGTAAAAGTGAACTCTGAAAGAGAAAGAGAGAGAGAGAGAAAAAGACCCAGTCCAAGTGCACACAGAGAGAGAGAGAGAGAGAGACTATCTATCTATGAAAAAGAAACTAAAACAACTCAAACTTGATATGGAAAATGGTCAAACAATGGCCATAAGTTGCCATCTTTAATGCACATGTGTATGTTTGATATTTACATGTTAATATTTAAATGTTTCTGCCAAGAGAGAGTAGATTGTGCCTACTATTTTATTTATTTTTTCCAAAATACAACTTGGTTATATTATTTCAGGTTGTGTATTAGTACTTTTTGAACATTTTGAGCACATTTCAGCAATACCGTGATAATAATGATAACCATGATGATTTTGGTCACAATAACCGTGATATGGAATTTTTATATCCTTACATCCCTAGTAATAATATACTAGAAACTACTGTCACTGACATGTAATGCCTCTGTCTGGATGTGCATGACTTTTTTGTAAAAATGGAGTTATAGATAGGGGTGTGTATCGGCAAGAATCTGGCGATATGATACAAATCACAATACCAGGATCACGATATGATGTGTCATTATTAGGGATGTAACGATTACCGGTATAACGATAAACCGTGGTAAAATTGCAGACGGTTAGTATTACCATTTAAATTCTAATTATCATGATAACCGTGTTTGATTACCGCACTTTTAGGAGAAAAAACCCTATGTAAAGATCTGCTTTTATGTTAAATATTTGAGTATAGTTTTAATTTATTACAATTTTAATTGTATATACCAAATATTTGGAACCAATATTCACTCTTAAAGTCTTTGAAAAGGTTTGTTAAGCATCTGTGTGTTATTTATGCAATAAATTATATACATTTTTCAAATCGGATGTTATATATTTTTTGTGTTTTCTGTCCTTATAGTAGGTTAAAGTGAAAAAAAAATAATAGGCAGATGAGATAGCTGAAGTTGTGCTGAAAAAAAAAACAGATCCCAAACATGGGTGTAGTAAACATTTGTTTATATAGTATATAAAGGCAAAATCAAAAGTACTGAAAAACAGCCAAAATAGGCTCAGACCAGTAAGGGTTAATATTTGAATGTTTCTGCAACAGAAGGTACATTGTGCCAACAATTATTTTATTTGTTTTTTTTGTGGGTTTTTTTGTGTTTTTTTTTTTTTTTTTTTTTTTTTTCAAAATACATCTTGGTTAAATTATATCAGTGTGTGTATTAGTAGTTTTTGAACATTCTGAGCACAATTTCAACAATACCACAACAATAATGATAACCGTGATAATTTTGGTCACAATAACCGTGATATGAAATTTTCATATCGTTACATCCCTAATCACTATTAGGGGTGTGTATTGGCAAGAATCTGGCGATACGATACAAATCACAATGCTAGGAACACAATATGACATGTCACTATTAGGAGTGTGTATTGGCAAGAAAATGTCGATAACATAACACATCACAACTCTATGATCACAATACTATATATACACAATATATCATGATACTAATTACAAGGCGACATTTTTAATTTGTTTTGTTTTCTTTTTTACAACATTATTCCCTGGAAAAATTGAAGTACACTAGAAATCTACACAAATACTAAACAAAAACAGGATCTAATGCTTTATCACAAAACTGTCCTCTGTAAAAACTTAAAGTGCAGGATTTAGATATATTTTGGATAAATAAGGTTTTAACATTTGGCTTTACCAGTACAAAACACACACACAAAAATAAATAAATAAATACATTAAATTATGTTTTAAACACATTACAGTTTAAGATTCTGCTCAAATGTTCATATTCTATTAGTTGTGAATAGAATGCATAGTGGACAGTCCCTGAATCATCCAACATTATAACATTATTTTTTGCAACGAAGGAACCAATATCTGCCTCTTTCAGACAGTAAAAAGTGCTTTTAGGATGCTTAAAATAACCATTATTGAACAAAACAGCGTTATCAATAAAAATATATATATATAAATACAGAACTTTTTAATATTGATACAGTATTGTGAAATGAAATATCATGATATATTGTGGAACCAATATTTCCTTACACACCAAATCACTATATATCATGATACTTTTAAAAAGGCAATTTTTTGTTTGTTTCTTTTTTTAAATGATTATTTCCTTGAAGAATTGAATTACACCAGAAATCTGCACAAATACTGAACACATTTTTATTGGATCACAACAGGATCTAATGCTATATCACAAAATGTTCCTGTGTTCAAACTGAAATTATGTTTTACAGACCTTATAGTTTAAGATCCTGTTCAAATGTTCATATTCTATTAGTTCATAACGAACATCATAACATTATTTTTGTGTAATCCCAACAAAGAAACTAAAATTATTTAATAAAAGAGTGTTAAATGATAATAAATCAAATATAAACAAAAAAGAAAAGCCAAAAACCTAAAATGAACCTCCACAATATCTGCATTTGAATAAATACCTTAAAATATCTATACGGTACTTTTTAACATCAATACAGTATTGTGAAATGAAACATTGCGATATATTGCAGAACTGATATTTTCTTACACCCCTAGTTATAGAAATGCATTTTTTACTGCTTTTTGTATGTTTTAGTTTGTATTCATGTCTGTTTTTTTTAATAACATCAGCCTGCCCAGGGACTACAGGTGGAAATTAGCACTAGTGCTACAACCTGGCACACTACATCTGTCATTTTTAAGGTTAATGTATATTGTGCACTGTCCATGTCTAAATAAATAAATAAATAAATAAATAAAACGAAAATGAAAAAAATGAAAAATCTGTCACTATAAAGAGATGATTATAATTAAAACTGGAACTTGTATTTGTCAGTAGTATGAAGGTATGGATTATTTTGTAATCAATTAATTTATCTGTTATTTTCTTTGATTTGATTATATAATTATTTGAATAGGTGAAAAAAAAATAGTAAAAATATGAAAATGACATGTTTGAAAATGACAAATAACTTGCCCTTTATTCCAGAACCAACTGAAACAACAACCACAAAAACTATAAAAGTAAAAGAAGCAGACGATTACCCACAATCCATTGGGTTATGATGTTAAACAAACACCATCAGCAAGGATTTAAGGTGGAAACACAGCAATAATTTCTGTTAATAATTACAAGAGCTGCAGCTATCAATTATTTTTAGAATTGATTAATCTATAAATTATTGTCTTGGATTCGATTAAACGATTATTTGAATGAGTGAAAAAATTGTAAAAATGTGTAAAAGGCATGTCTGAAAATGATAAACTTATCTTTTATTCCAGAACCAGCTGAAACAACAACCACAAAAAGTATAAAAGTAAAAGGATATATAAAAAATATCTATACAGAACAAAACAACAGTACACTGGAGTGAAGCTAACATTCATTATTTTCAGTTAATTGTTTTTGATTTAACGTAGGCCTAAAATTTAACCCAAAAATAAATCTATCTAGAAATAACAACAATAACCACATTATAAAAGTATACATAAAAATATCTATAGATATAAACAACAACAAAGTCCAATGACATCTACAAACAATATGTGCACTGCAGTCTTCAACACATTTGGATCAAACTTACTAAAACACAACTGTGTGTTGATGATGTGCATCGCAATAAGCGTCCGTGTGAAACAAAAGTGGAACCAATGTTTAACAGCAGAGAAACTAAGGAAATGAAACTTTCATTCAGGAAAATTGTAATCGAATATTTTTCTTAGTTGATTCAAATTGATTCATTGATTAATTGTTTCAGCTGTGGTTTAGTTTTTAGGGCTTATTGTAGATATCGGGAGAGGGCCTTTGTTTTATCCATGCTGGTTCTTCACAGGTGAATCAGAAGAATAGCCTTTATTGTCATGTGACAGCACAGAGTACATTAAACGAAATTAAGAACGGTTAAACACAGTATGTGATTGACAGTTGTTCATTTGACGTGGACTCTACTGTTCTACTCTGTGGTTCAGGAAAATTTGAATCATTTTTTAATCAATTTGAATCAATTATCATTATGCCATGAATCTTGACCGTGTCCAGCTTCCTCCACATCCTGATTGGTCAAGATAAAATGAAAGTCTAAGTCTTGCTTTAACCCATAGAGACCCAAACAGCCACCGGCAACCAAAATCATAATACCTGTTGATCCACTAATCCTATCAATACATGTAAATAACTGGTGAAAAATACAGTTTGTCATCTTTTCACGGTCATCAGATATGACCCATTTGGACGTTCAGAGGCTCCGTAGTTACCGTGGAAACACCATCATCTTCTACAACATTGATTCACCAGTAAAATCCATGGAGTTGGATCAATGATACTGGATGTAAATACTTGGTTTATGTTCAGTTAATGATATATTTGACTGAAAAAGTCACTTTTTCCTCAGTTTTCTGTTTCTGACATAATAAGCCCCAAATTTAATCTGAGTTTTAATGAACATGTACATGATCAGGGAATTAAATATAGAAAAATGCATGATTTTCACTCAAAAAAAGCAAAATGCAGAGGATAATATTATAATAAATGGTGATAACACACTTAAGAAAGGTAATAGAGAGAAAAATTCTTTTTTTTTGTAATTGCTCCTAAACTAACACTGGGTCTTTATGGGTTAAAGACTTATTTTAGTTTTTAAGACTCATTTAACGACCCATAATCAACACTAAGACTGGACTACTTTGACACTATAAGACAGTGGTCCCCAACCTTTTCTGTCTCCAGACCCCATTTTAACATCACAAATTTCTGGCAACCCCAGACATTCAAAACAGAGACCTTTTTTTTTTTTTTTTTTTTTTTTTTTTTTTGCTAAAATGAATTTGTTTTTGATCATGTAACAGTTTGCTATACTATGTTTCAAACAAACGATAATTATAGATGATATTTAGTCTATGTAATGAATATTATTATGGACGGAGGCAGAAAAGCCAGGTGTAGATTACTGCACAAAGTGAGAATTTGATTTTCCTTGGTCAGGATATGTACAGTCAGTCCAGCTTGGATTTACAAGGCTGACAATTAATACTGAACAAACAAGAACTCAAACTATGAATTATGAAAGAGCTGCAGCATCTGAAAATGACCACAATGAACATTTGAAAGATAAACAGAACCACAGTGCTTCAGTTTCAGCTTCACTGTTTGTTATGTCTTTTATGGACTGGGATTGTCTCTGTCAACTCATCATACATTTTTTATTAGTCAGTTTTTTTTTTGTTTGTTTTTTTTTATCAATTACTAGAAATTACAGGTGACCCCATTTGAATTCCAGATGACCCCACGTGGGGTCCCGGCCCCAAGATTGAAAAACACTTGATAAGTGGATTGACATATATTAAACAGTTTAGATCTGTACATGATTTTGGTCGACAGTGGATATTTGGGGCTTTATGGGTTAAAAAGCAAAGACTTAAAGGTATTTGTTCATTTTGTAGAACATGGTTGTTTATTCTTCCCCAAAATGAAATCACAAGACATGTTCTTGTTATTGAAATAGTATGAATACTTCTATAATATTATATTACTTTTAGTTTAGTATTAGTTTTAAAATATATTAGTAAAGTAAACTGTAACACTAATAACTTCAATCTGAGATACAGCTCAAGAATGGTCTGTTTCTTCCCTTTGTTTGTTCTCCATGTCCTGAGAAATGTATTAGTATGTTTATTATAATTTATTACAAACTAAGACCGACTGTTAGATTCACACAGGGAGGCTAAGGTGTGTCAAAAATCATTTTATGTATCGTGATTGTCTCCATCAACTCACCATATATTTTGTATTAATACGTTTTGGTTTTATTTTTATCAATTACTCGAAATTTCAGGCAACCCCATTTGAATTCCAGGCAACCCCACAGTTGAAAAACACTGCTATAAGAGAATTATTTAAACACCAGTTTCATGGGACAGACTTTTTGATTATTTATGACAAACATAACAGGCAATTTTTTTCAGCATTTGTCGTTCAACTGGTCTGAGAGGAAAACACGGTTCTATCCTGTTCTGTGGACTTCATTTTGAGGATGCAGAAAATCTACATGTGTGGTGGGGTTGGGGGGTAGCTGGGGGGGTGGGGTGGGGGGGTGTTAAATACATGATTGACAGCTGTAATTACCAGTTGCTGCTCAGATGCTGCTCTATTCCGTGGCTCCACACAGAGCTCATAAAAGCGTCTCCTCTTTTCCACAGTGACATGAAACAGTGTGATGCTCATCAACATATTTAGTCCTGTGGTTTGGACTGAGAGGAAAGAAGTGCACAAGGAAGGGCTGTACTTTCCAATTCTGACACTTTTCCCTATGATTTCTGACTCCTGCGGCTTTAAAGCTGTCAGTGTCGCTCCACCCTGTGATGAACTGCCTACCCACCCTCCCTCCCACCCAGCCAGGGAGGGTGTACCCCGCCTTCACGCCTCGGTGGCCGGGGTAGGCTTTACCACCCCCGCATCCCTACTGAGGACCAGGCGGCTTGGAAAATGAATGAATGAACGAATGAATGAGTTTTAGTCCACTGTGGAAAAGTAAAGACAGCAAAGGGAAGTGCCATGTAGAGGCTGACACAGGAGTGGATCAACCACACCCCCTTTATTCTGATTTAAAAGTCCAAATCATCTGAACAGCCTGCTGTGAACAGCATTTAGAAGCACTTTTATTCTGATTCTGCTGTTATTCACATGATACAGAGATAGACAAGACAAGACATGATGTTGCTCTATTGGCAGATTTTTTTGCTTGAATTAAGCAAAAAAAAAAAAAATTGAAACAAGCAAAAAAAAATATCTGCCAATGGAACAAGTGAAAATTATCTTGGTAAGATTTCTTGAAATAAGATTTTCAAGACCTACTGTCTTAAAACAAGTTCTTATATCTCACTGAAAAGTTACTCTTTAGGTGATTATGTCTTATTTTTAGTCTGATGAGATATTTTGACAAAAAATGAGAAAAATACACTTGACAAGATTTTGATTTTTGCAGTGTGCAAGTAAGAAACATAAACATAACATTTAGAACCAATTACGACTATCAATAGTGCTTTGTTTTCTGACCAAGAAAACTCAAATTTTGTTAAATTTTCCACTTTCACTGTCAACTTTGTATCTCTTCTCCATGGAAGATGCCATGTTTTCATATTGAAGGTGGTATCTCTGGCCTTACATAAACAGTGGTAGTGCAGCAAAATGACGCAAAGTGTGACAAAATGGTGTAAAGTATCGAAAAATGATGTAAAGTGTCACAAATATCCACATGTATGGTTTAGCGGCTGTTAAACTATTTCCTATTTGTGGGTAGAGAGGCCGTGGGCCAGTCCAATTTGATTCATGGGCCGGTTCTGGTCTGCGGGCCACCTGTTGAATAACCCTGACTTAATGTAATAATAATAATAATAATAATAATAATAATAATAATGATAATAATAATAATAATAATATATTTTTTTAAATAAGCACCTTTCAAGACACCCAAGGATGCTGTACAACAAGATAAAACACGAAATGCATAAAATTCAAAGAAGTAAACAAATAGATAAAAGAATAATTACGATATATAGAAATGAAAATGTAAGATGGAGAGTAAAACTTAAGGTGGGTAGGCTACTCTGAAAAGGTGAGTTGTGAGTCTGATGCTCCCAGTTTCCTGGAGGAGGAGCTGCAGACCTGATCCAATGTTTATACTCCTCTAATCTAATGAAATCTATGGTTCCTGGTTTAAGGCTTAAAGGAACCCTGTGTTCCACAGTGTGATGCCCTGGACAAGCATCAGAATGTTTTACTGCTGTGGACAAATACATTACTAAAAGTCGATCAGTTCCACACATGCAGCTTTGTTTTTTGTAAACATAGGAAATATCATCATTTATGTTCCTCAGAGAAGAACGAGAAGGTAAACATATAATCAATGAAAACCCAGCGTTTCAGTGTGACATACATGAACATTCTACATCCCAGGTCAGCAGCTTCTCCACTGCACTGTTTCTGTTCTGATAATGAATATTTTATTGTTTTACAAGTGCTGTTCTACAATCAAGCCATAAATGAATATCCATAGTCAGCACTGCTCTTGACTAGCATTGTATTGTCTGCCAAGTCACAGAGTGCCTCCAAAAAAGACTTTTATATGAAAATCAGGAGCTTGGGATGAAAGGCAGAAACTCAACAATATCCTGCAAATTTGGTCCTTTGTCTGAGAGGGATTACTCCATTAGGGAAATTTATGGAAATGCAGCCGATTTTACTTTGTTGAACTTTCATTTATGTAGCAGTATCGTTTTAAAACCTCAACGAAAGTATGTGATTTATGTGGAATTAAGATAAGCAGAGGCAGTTATGCATTTGGATGGGTAATTTTGTGTTCATACAAAGTAGAAAACCTTTTGGCAGCCGTGGAGATAACAAGGGTCACCCTCAAATTATCTGTTGCCCTAGCAACTACTACTGTACAAATTAGAGACGTGAAAAAAAAGTGTGCTCTGATGACATCATCAAGTTGAAATACAACACTGCATTTACCGGTTATAATACTGAATACTGCTCCTCTGACATTTTTACTGCAGGTCCAGATATTTCAATCTCATTTTTTTTTCCCTGTTTGACACTAACAGACTGAAAAGAAATGAAGAGAAATGGAAAGTTATTTTTACTGTCAGTATTCACTTAACGCCTGAATATGACTTTACATTAAACCGTTTATATCACAACAGGAAACTGGTTTCATTTATTCAGCACCGACTCTATACTCTACTGTTCATTCTGTGAAACTGAAACATGCTTCGGAGCAGAAACAAAAAACCCATCAGTAATCAGTGTCATAGTCACAAATACCCTTAACCCTTTATTGGGCAAGTGACTATTTTTGGTCATTTATGAATATATTAACGCTGGAAAGTGACTGAAGGTGATTTGATTTGCTATTTATTATGTTTTTATAATTTTTGTAGCATCTTAGTCATTTCATTGCACTGTTAAACTTATTGCCCGGTTGTGGTTCTATGGGCACTGACAGGTGAGTGTGTACGTATGTGGCTGTCATGTGCTGCTATGAATGTTTTGCATTTGTTTGTTTGTCCCTAATTGTTTGGACGTCCAATAAGGCAGGGTAACTGTGAACTGAATTGCTCTTCGGGGATTAATGAAGCAGTCTGAATCTGAATCTGAATCTACAAAGACAGTGACAACAGTTCCAGTGAGGACAGTGAGTCAACAATCTCAGGTCCAGTGTGGTCTCCAGGGTCTGTAAGGTCCACCTCTGCATGAACAGTGAGTGGACCTGCTTTGTTAGGTACCATGAAGTAATGGTACTAATGTAAGGAATGATGTTCAAGGGGATAATGTGGATGTGGACAGGGGTCTGGATCAGCACTTATGTTGGTCTAATGTTCGAAAATACATGTTCCTTGCACTTTACATGTGTTTTTCTTGTATTTTTTATATATACTTCTTGGATATTTTTGCCACTTATGAGCAAGGAACCAAATATGGTAACTTCACTGACCTTGCTTTTCTACATGACAATAAAAATTTCAAAAAATTTCACAAGTCTTGTTATGTTCTCCAATAACACACAACTGTTGAAATTTAGAATTTCAGAGTATTTCTGAGTGATCTATAAAGGGTTACATTTCAGCTTGTTTTACATCTTAACCTAAAACTTCAAACGCAAATGCATAAGTACACACTAATCTACACAAACTGTCGACTCAGTTCAGTTCAGTTTATTTTGAATATGCAATAAAAATAAAAATAACCCTACATTAGTGGCTAGAAATAAAATCAATTTCAAGAAAACATAAAAACTTATAACAACTTATAGAGCTGATTCACATATTCACTGCAAAAAAGGAATATCTGACTCAGATAAACTGACCTGAATTTGGAATGTTTATCTTGAAAAATCATTTTCTAGATTTCTTTAGCCTACTTATTGGGACTTAATTTTGTTAAGATTATTTGACTTGTTCCAAGAATTTTCATCTTGAGCTACCCCACTTAGATATTACAATTAATTTCAAGCAATATTTATAACAAAACAAGCTACAGTGTTGGGGGATGAGTATGGAGGACACGGTAAGTGTGTGCCCTCAAGAATGTTTTACTTGTTTTATGCAGTTTTGCCGATACATACTGTATATATCTATTGAATCATTACATCTGCATTTGACCATATATGTACCATAGTCTTCCTATGATGAACACTTGAAACAAGTATATTCTCCTTAAAACAAGAATTTTAGGGAACATCTGTAAAACCCAATCAGGCACGTCAAATTCAGGTCATTGGAAGGAATTCACCTGGAAAAATATTGTCAGATTTTTCATTACCCCCAAATTAAAACAAATGCAAAAGGGCCTGCCGAGTTATGGGAACTGTTGGAGAAAATGCGGAAACGCCCTTGCAGACCATTATCACATCTTCTGGGACTGTCCAAAAATTAGACCTTACTGGACTGAGATGATGAAAATGATAAACACAATAATGGGGTTTGAAATTAAACATGATTTCTGCAGAGTTTATCTTGGAAATCTACCACCTACAGTCAATTCTAGAAACAAATACCTGATTAATATAATGATGGCAGCCTGTAAAAAAGCCATAACAAGAAAATGGCTGAGCGAAGAACCCCCAACAAAGAAGGAATGGATTGGAACTATTGAAGAAATATACAATATGGAAAAACTAACTTTCTCCTTGAACCACAATTTGGACAAATTTATTAATTATTGGCTAAAATGGACATCTATCCCAGAAGATGTGACGCCCGAATAGGACAGCACCTTGTTTTTCTCATGAGAAATACAAATATATGTCAACATCTGTGTGTTTTATTATCAACATGTGTAAATATGCATTTCAGGAAAATGTACACAAATGTTTATGAAAAATGATGGATGTAATTATGTCAGCAGGTTTACGGGACATGATCGGATGCAATATGAGAATATATCTGAATCATCTGACTTGGACTGAAACAGGACAATACCCAAACTTATCTCAGCCTTCTTATTATGATGAGATAAAATTATGACTCAATGACCCACATATTTATCGTTGTACTTTAATTTTTGATACTACCCTGTCTGTGCTTGTTGACTTCACTTGTTTTGTATGTTTTTACTTTTTGTTTTATTATCTGTTTGTTAAAAAATGCAAAACCTGCTAAAAATAAAGTGTAAAGAAAACAAAAAGAAGAATTTTAGCATCTATAATCCTTAGATACTATTGTCTTACTTTAAGAAAACTTGATAAGTGCAATTTTCTTACTGCACTGGCAGATGATTTTACTTGAAATATGACATTTTAACCCAATAATGAGTTTAATTTTCTTATTTTTGTACAGGCCTTTTTTGCCAATCATTTAACTTCATATCATAAGGCTGGAGGAAAAATTAATTCCCTTGGATCGTTTTGAAAATTGTTAATTGCGATTGTCATTTTCACAAAAACACACATGCATGCATAGCTACACACATATACAGACTTACACAAAAATAAAATAAACATGTTTTTTAAGGTAACATAAAATGAAGAAATAAAATAAATAATTAAATAAAGTGAACCAAAAACCAACCAACAAAGTAAACATCTGGTACCTTCTGCAGTTTTACACCATGTATAAACCATCTCTTTTTTTCATCTGATCTATGTCATTACACGTCAAAACCAAGCAAAATATCTTAACAAATGCCAACAAATACACAAACATGACAGTCACCAGACACTGATATTGATTTAAAACACTGCAGTAAAACCTGCTACTGAATAATACACAACACATACAGTATCATTTCACCATTTTGGCTAAACATTACATTTAGCAGTACTCCTGGTTAATAATATAAATACTAATACTACTAACATTACATTTGTTTAGAGCCTTGAGGAACTCATAAATACCATAAAGGTCACAGTAAGACAAAGACCACACAGACAAACAGAGGTCAAAGGTCACTAATCAGCCTCTTCCCTCTGACCTTCGAATGGAGACAAATAAAGCAAATACAGATCAATCTCTCAGTTCCGTTAAATATTCTTCCTGTTATTAAATATTTTGTGTATTTGTAGATCCACTGTGATCTGTAAGTTGTGATGTACACGTGTAAAAATGATGACCGAGGAAAATGTTGTTAAAATTTCTCTTATTTTTCTTAAGAAATTTCAGATTGTTCATGTTACTCAGATTTTTTAAAGGATAGTTTGCAGATTTAAATATTTTCATTTTGGAATTTTACTTGTTTCACTATAACACAGGGAGAACAGTTTGGGGTTGACATTATTTATAGGTTATTATTTTACTGGTTCGACCCACTTTAGATCATATTGGGCTGAATGTGGAACCTGAACTAAAATGATTTTGACACCCCTGAGCCTCCCTATGTGAATCTAACAGTAGTTCTTAGTTTGTAATAAATTATAATAAACATACTAATACATTTCACAGGACGTGGAGAACAAACAAAGGGAAGAAACCGATGACTCTTGAGCTGTATCTCAGATTTAAGTTATTTGCGTTACAGTTTACTTATGTTAATATAATAGAAGTATTCATACTATTTCAATAACAATAATGTCTTGTGATTTCGTTTTGTGGAAGAATAAACAACTCTGCTGCTCCATGGTCTAGAAAATGAACAAATACATGCAAGTCTTTGCATTTTAACCCATAAAGACCCAAATATCCACCGTCGACCAAAATAATCTAAACTATTTAATACCTGTTGATCCACTAATCTTATCAATACATGTAAATAATTGGTGTAAAATACAGTTTGTCATCTTTTCACAGTCATCAGATATGACCCATTTGGACATTCAGCGGCTCTGTAGTTACCATGGAAACACAGTCATCTTCTACAACAATAGTCGCTTTTCCATTGACCCCCAAATTGGGCAAATATAACTTGTGCATACAAATGTACCTGATGGAAAAACGACAATTTCGCCAAAACTCTTGGATTTTGATTAAAACGTTTTGCGTTGGCAGGAGGTGGTTTTTTAGGCGTAGCGCAAATGGTATATTGTGAAACTGCAATGGAAAGACCTTCTTCTGCAACTAGGGTCATGTGAATAAAGAAAAAAAAAAACGATGTTGACGTACGTTACAACAAGCGAAAAAGAAGAGTTTTAAAAGAAACATGTCGCGGTATGTGTGGACAAACCAGGAAACACAATCATTTTTTTAATTTGGTACGAGATAGAGGGGTAATACGTAATGATAATGAATATATCTGTAAATCTACATATTTACATTCATCACCATGTTTATAGAATGACTTCTCGCGTCATCTTGCAATAATAAATAAACTAATTCTCGCTTTTTGTGATTTAATGGAAAAACCAACATAAGGCACTTCTGTTTTTTTCGACATTTACTAAATATTGGTAAAGTTTTGCGCAGATGTCCAGTGGAAAAGCGACTAGAGATTCACCTGTAAAACCGATGGAGTTTGATCAATGACACTGGATGGAAACACTTGGTTTATGTTCAGTTAATGATAAATATGACTTAAAAAGTCACTTTTTCTTTAGTTTTCTCTGTTTTTGATATAATAACCCTCAACTTTAATCTGACCTTTTTTGAACATCTACATGATCAGTAAATTAAATATAGGAAAATACCTGATTTTCACTTTTTAAAAAAATGCAAAATACAGAAGCTAATATTAGAATAAATGGTGATAAATTCCTTAAGAAAGGTTAAAATAGAGAGAAAGATACATTTGGGAACTACAACAAAAGTAGAACTGGGTCTTTGTGGGTTAAACAAAACAAAGACTTGGTGATTCTAGATTCAAGAATGTTTACTGTCATTGAAATTTTGATTATAGGCAGTTCTTGGCTGGATAAAGATATAAAAACACTACAGAACATCAATATAAAAACACTAAAGAATATGTGCATGAAGACTATATACATCATATATAAAAACACATATGTACCGTCCAGTAAAACAGTATGTGCATCTTTCCTGGAGCATCTTTATGTGTTTCTCCACTATTTGCGCAGAGCACATTCAACAACACATAAAACAGTATTTGTGCTTTGATTTATGGTCCATGCACCAGATAGCCGAGGGGCAGTGAGAGAGGCTTCTACGCCCCCCCTCCTCTCCTTCCTCCACCTCCCCGTGTCCCCGTGTCCAGCCTCCCCAGCAGGGCGTTTACCCTGCCACCTACTTTAACAGTAAATAAATAATGACAACATAAAGTGAGTGTGGAACAGGAGCTGAGATTGGATAACAGTCAGGAAGGTGTGGCAGATTCTGAAATATTAATGATTGTCTCTACGCTGCAGTGACATAGGCTCCCCCCTCTGAAACACGACATGAAATAGACTGTGGAGAATTACAAAGCAACAAAGCAGATGGATATGTTGAAGAAAAACATCCACTAGAAATCAAATCAGGTCACACATGAAAGTGAAATCACCGGTGCTGAAACCCTGTTCTAAGACGCCCACTCAGAATGACAGCGTTCCTCAGTAGAACCGGTGTTTGTTTTGTCAGTAGGGATGTAACGATATGAAAATTTCATATCCTGGTTATTGTGACCAAAATTATCATAGTTATCATTATTATCGCGGTATTGTTGAAATTGTGTTCAAATGTTCAAAAAGTACTAATGCACACACTGAAATAATTTAACCAAGTTGTATTTGTTGTTTGTTAAGTGTTTAACTGGGGTAGCAGGTTTGAAATAAACATGTAAAATGAAATGGAAATGAAATGAAAATTAAAATTTTGAAAAATAAATAAATAAAATAATTGGCACAATGTACTTTCTTTTGGCAGAAACATTCAAATATTAACCCTTAGTGGTCAGAGCCAATTTTGTCTGTTTTTCAGCACTTTTGATTTTGCCTTTATATACTATATAAACAAATGTTTATTATACCCATGTTTGGGATCTTTTTTTTTTTCAGCACAACTTCATCTATATCATCTGTCTATTATTTTTTCACTTTAACCTACTATATCAACATAAAAGGACAAAAAACACACACAAAAAATATTTTAAAAAATCCGATTTGAAAAATGTATATAATTTATTGCATAAATAACACACAGATGCTTAACAAACCTTTTCAAAGACTTTAAAAGTGAATATTGGTTCCAAATATTAGGTATATACAATTAAAATTGTAATTAATTAAAACTATACTCAAATATTTGACATAAAAGCAGATCTTTACGTACGCGTTTTCTCTGGAAAAGTGTGGTAATTAAACACATTTATTGTGATAATTAGAATTTAAACAGTAATACTAACTGTTGGCAATTTTACCGCAGTTTATCATTATACTGGTAATCGTTACATCCCTATTTGTCAGTTCTGGTTTTTTCAAGGGAATCATAACTCCACACTTCAACATAAAAGTTGATGGTAATTCATAAGTAATAGGGAAATGGGGGCTGAATTTGTTTCAATAGTATTACTTTCATTTTCAAATGTGTTGGCTTGTAATAGTTTACATTAGTTACAACCATTCAATCCGCCTGTTTAGTTTGATCTTATATATAATTGTTCAGTGGCAGCTCATCGATAGAGGGCGCTAGGGTGCCGATTCATCTATCTCATACTAATTTTAATTATGTACTATATACTGTATTCAGGCATAATCAGGAGATACAAATTATTAGATATATTTGTAGACATACAGACATTTTGTTATTTCATCCTGGTTTCTGTTCATTTGATTTTATTCTGAAAATCAGTTTGAAACTTGCAAGGGTAAAAATAATGGCCTTCGATGCCTTCAAACTCATTTTAGGGCCAGATCAAACCAAAGTGAACATCTGTGTCAAAAATTAAAGTTTCACCTATCATTTCTCAAATAGGCTCTTGTTTTTTTGGTTTAAGAACTCTATTTTATGGAACTGTTTACAAAATTTTAGTGTCACTTGTAGAAAAAGAGATATAAAGATATAATCAATATAAAATGATACCTAAAAAGGACTAAAATATGTAAATGCACTGTTAACTTTAATACTTTTTCTTGCTTGTATCAGGGATATTTTAAGTCTGAGTCTGGAGGAACTAATTATTCAACAGTACAAGAACATAGAAAAGTTATGTACAATCCAATTATTTGTCAAATATGCCCTGTTATTAGCTATATATATCACTTCAGTTGTAAAATGTATGTTAAATAAAAGTTTATTAGCATATTTGCAGTGTTTTAGTTCCGGCAAAGTCTTTTATTCTGATACTGAACAAAGGTGCAAACTGCTGTCCCCATGTCTCAACATATTTGTGTTCATAAAAACTTATCGTTTAAACATTTTTATTCAATATTAATCAGAATTGTAGTTTAACTCTTTCATGGATGAATTATGAGAACCTTAATCAAGATTTTTTTTCCAGACTGTTTTTATTCCTCTTTAGGCATGAAAAAAAAACAACCAATGTGATATTTTTTATTTATTTTTTTTTTAATGAACTTATTTTTCACAAAGTTACAAAAATGTCCACTCAGCTGGACACCATGCGTTTCATTTTTGAAGCGACATGCTGTGTGAAAATTATGAAATAAAAACATTTTTAATGCTGCTAATCTGATGTTTTCTCACATTTTAATGTACAATACTAGTTATTACACACTCAGATAAGATGCAAAATAAACATCTTTTTTGTTTAAAAAAACCTGTTAATTACAGTCTAATAACAATTAGCAACTGATTTACACTCAAATATGTTACTGTAGATTGGGTTTATCAAGAACAGGAAAGTTACAGTAATGATATGAATTACAGTGTATGGGATGGTGCATAAGCGCCCACTGTGTTGGTTGATATGCAAGTAAAACACCAAAATCCATAAATATACAAGAGAATAGCTGTAGAATAGCTGTCCACTGTAGTGACCACTATGTATGAAAGGGTTAGCGTCAGAGCTAAAGCCCTATGTTTCATCTAGGATCAATTTCTTATGTCAACGGCATGTTTTGTACATTTGCATAAAGTGAAAAAATTATGTTTGAGTCCCTGTGTCACGCAGCAGTAATTTAAGTATTTTTATCCCAAAATTTTATTTCTGTAAATTGAAAGTACTTATTGAGACCTATTCATACATGGATTAAACATGGAGATGTTATTTAGTTTTCAATACAGAGCTTATTGAACAGGAAATGTGTCCCTGTGTTACTGCTTGATCTGGCCCTTTAGTGTTCTCTACTTAAAAGAGTGATATTTTGCTTTTTTTTAAATGGAATTATGCATTTCAAAACATTTCCTTGTGGTCTACATAAACTGTAAATGCTCTGCTTGGGTCTGAATTCTTCATAAATTCAACTCCACAGGTCCATCTTCAACCCTATTTCTGAGTAATAACACCAAAAAGGCCTTTTTGAGCGCTGGCCCTTTAAATGCAAATGAGCCACTTCAGGCCCCACCCCCTCCAGGTTGTTGGCTGTGCTTTCTGTCCCGTTCAACCACTTGTGTTTGTTAATACAACCAACAACTGAACATTTTAGGTAATCGACTCAAAGTCTGGACATATTTTCGATTTTTACTACAACCGCTGCTGCTGACAAACAATTATGGTGTACTCGGAGAAATGTTTGTCGGAAGTCTTGACCTTTTATGTGCAAATGTCATGACGTATCTAGTTATAAAATGTAACAAATTGAAAATTTGTAGAAATCCACTAGTTTTTTTGCCAGAATAAATATAAAGATAGCTTTGCACCACCTGGAGGGTTCAAATTCAAACTTTCTGAACTATTTGGGTCCAAATACACAAATAAATGAACCAAAGACTAATAAAAGCGGGTTTAGCAAAATATGAGCCCTTTAAATCTCTATTGTGGTGGAGGTCTTTGAGTTCTAGGTAAAACATGCATGTATGTACTAACAGTTCATTCAACTTAGTCTCACATTTACAGTGTCAACAGTGTTCTACGAAACGCTGCAGCCAAAACTGTCGATGTGAAATCCCAGCGATGCTAGCTGAGGCCGAACTGAAACCGAACACACAATGGCATTGTTTGTAGAGAGGTTACAACAACGTGAAGAATGTGCGAGTGACGAACAGAAACATGCGAATGACCATCCCCGGCATGAATATCACTTAACCGGAGGTTGTTAATGTGGAGGAGGTCCCTACATTTCATTGTGTGTCACAAGTAGTTCTATCCTCAGTAGACCTTGTTCGGGGCCCCGTTGGAGTCTCCAGATGCTTAGTGAAAGGAGAAACACAATGTAGACAAGCCCCCTGACAGAACAGGGCCCCTCTGAATTATCACCCCACTCCTCCTGGCTAATTAAAATTTTGCTTATAACTTATGTCAGCCATTTGAAGGTTGACAATTCCCTAACCTCCCCCTCATTTTAATTTGTGGCACGTGCGCATAAATTGTTCGGGAGGGGAGTGGCGGCGATGCCCGGCGCAAATTCAATGGTGTTTTCAGTTGCTCTAAATGCTCTGCCTCTCTCTGGGTGGGTCCGTCTGGGCTTGGAGGACCTCCACTCTGCTGAGGATACTTGATTGATAAATGCTAGGGAGGATTTGTCAAAGCAACTACACTTCCCCCAGTGGGATGTCAATATGGTTCATTTAGACTCCCACCAGGCTGGGGCTGCCTGTGGAGAGGAGATGCTACAGAGACCTGGAGGGAATGTGGAGGGCACAGGTGGCAAACATGCGGCCCGCGGCCCAAAACCGGCCCCCACAATTGGTCCAATCCGGCCCCTGGGATGAATTTGGAAAAGGCAAAAATTACACTAAGAGATCAGTGATGTTAAAATCATTTTAGTACTGGTTCCACATACAGACCAATATGATCTAAAGTGGGTCAGACCAGTAAAACACTATCATAATAACCTAAAAAATAAAAATAGAAAACAAGAGCAAATACACTATATAGAATAAATAGTACAGTGTAAAAAAATTACTGCTAGAAAATCTCGACAAACAGATCCAGTAATGTATGACAGCGTATTAGGGTCACATAAGAAAATAAAAACACTTGTCACTATGAGAATAAAGTCGTAAAATATCAAGATTAAACCTGTTATTTTATGAGGATAAAGTTGTATACAAGAAGAGTCATACGAGAATAAGGTAGTAAAATATCGAGATAAAACCCCTAATTTTATGACAATAAAGTCGAATACAAAAAGAGTCATAATTTTACGAGAATAAACTAGTAATATTTTGATAATAAAGCCATAATGTTATGAGAATAATGTCGTAGTTAAAAAAAACTCATAATTTAACAAAAATAATGTCGGACTTTTATGAGATTAAAGTCATAATATTTTGAGAATAAAGCAATAACATTATGAGAATAAAGTCGTAGTTTAAAAATAAAAACTCATAATTTCACAGAAATAATGTCGTACTTTTATGAAATTAAAGTCATAATATTTTGAAAATAAATTCGCAATAGTGCGAAAAAACATCATAATTTTGAAATTGTAAGCCTTAAGCCTTGTTGATGACAGAGTTTCCGGTTACAGCGAACGCAACAAACGAAGCAGCAACTTTCACTTCTGTTGGACCGGACGACTAATGCTAATGTGTTGGTGGTGGGTGGGGCTAATAGGCTCAGTATTTGGCCTTTGTGCGTAAACCCCAAATGAAAGTAGATCCTCACAAAATGTTCCAGGTTCTCCATTATGCGACAAGTGGGTACGACTTTATTCTTGTAAATTAAATTTTTCCCCACCTATTTTTAAATTACGTTATCCTCGTAATATTATAGGTTTATTCTCAAAATATTATGACTTCATTCTCATAAATTTATGACTCTTTAAGTATTCAACTTTATTCTCATAAAATTACAGATTTTATCTTGATATTTTATGACTTTATTCTCGTTGTGACAAGTGTTTATATTTTCTTATGTGGCCCTAATACGCCGCTGTAGTAAAGTGTAACTGTAATGTGTTTTTATTTTACTTTTATCTTTAACAAATTCAAGGTGAATTAACCAGAGCAGCTTCAACTTTAACCAGTGCCATCTTTTGCAGCAGCTCTGCTTGAGTCAGTGTTTTACCAGAAATGATTTAACACCAAACCCCCTAAAAACAGTTGAGGTTCGACCTATAGATGAACTAAATTTGTTAGAACACATTTATCAGGCCCAGAAGCACCAAAATACTTAAAAAACAAAAAAATTCCATTGCTGTAATATTTCTCTATCCTCTTCCTGATCTTCCAACTGGTTCAGTTAGACTCCCACCAGACTGGGGCTGCCTGTGGAGAGGAGATGCTACAGAGACCTGGAGGGAATGTGGAGGGCACAGGTGGCAAACATGCGGCCCATGGCCCAAAACTGGCCTCCCTATTGGTCCACTCTGGGCGGTTTGTCCAAGCAGAGTTACTGTCATGCATGTGCAAATGGGCAGGTGATCCGGTAGTGACAGGCAGCAGAACCAACCAATAAAGACGGAAGACGCTAAACAGCACGCTGGCCCTCTGGATGGAACTATACCAGATACCAGTGGGGGAATGTGAGAGCGAATGAATAATGGGTCAACAATGCAAAGCACTTTGGGTGCCTAGAAAAGCGCTATAGAAATCTAATCCATTATTATTATTATTATTATTATTATTATTATTAAATATGAGGACAAGACGGAACAATGGACTGACAAAGTACCGACTTTTCTTTGTACCGAAGCACTTCCAGCTTAAAATACCACATTAACGTGATGCATACGTTAGTCGGGGATTCTGCTAGCTTACCATAATACTGGAAGGTCTCAAAGTTTCTGTCTGTCTGTGTGTATCTGCACAGTTCTGACAAACTGAGACATTTTTAACTGGCCAATTTGGTACCTACAGTTGAGGAATAGTCCCATCCTCACATTAAGGGAAATGTTCCCACAGCTACAGGAGTGGATTTATGAGGATTTAACTCTTTCGGTGCCAGACAGTTAAGGGGCTAATAAGCCTTAAAAGTGCCACAGAATTTGGCCGTTTTTCAGTATTTCGCGTCGTTTTTATAATCGAAGTCTGAATCATCATCAGAACTCATTTTCTAGCAGATGGGACTGTTTTGACAGATCGCTGTGTTTACGATATTACTACAAAATGGCCATCTAATTTGCATATGATTTCATTCATAAATTCATTCATAAAATTTCCCAAGCAGAAAACGAAACGCGAGCTCTTCCTTGGTCAAAAACCACTCGGTAACATCCGACCGATTGCTACTTTGATTCAAAACGCACCGGACGCAGCCGATTCATTATTGATCGTAATTTGCAAGAAGATTTGAAAGAACGTCATCGAAATGTGAGAAAGAAATGGGGGTGGATGGTTTGTTTGTACACAAATATGGCGTGTTCTCCAAAGCCGATCTGATCGGCCCGTGGCACTTTAAAGGTTGTATTCGTAAAGCCGATTTAATCGGCCCATGGCACTGAAAGAGTTAAGATAGTACTATCACAATAACCTATAAATAATGGCAACTACATATTTTTCTCTTTGTTTTAGTGCAAAAAAAAGTAAAAATTCCATGAAACTGCTAACATTTACAAACTGTCCTTTCACAAAAAATGTGAATAACCTGAACAAAATATGAACAACATGAAATGTCTGAAGAGAATTAAGTGTAATTTGAACAATATTCTTCCTGTTACTAAATGTTTGGTGTAGTTATAGATCCACTGTGATCTGTAAGTTGTAATGCACATGTGTAAATGGTAAGCGCATGAAAATTGCAGTTAATGTTTTTTTAAAGACATTTCAGGTTGTTCATGCTATTCACACTTTTAAGGACACTTTATAGATGTAAACCAGGGGTCTCAAACAGGGCAAAACCGGCCCATCAAAAGGTCCAATCTAGCCCACACAGGATGAATTTATGAAGTGCAAACTGATTTTAGTTCAGGTTCCACATACAGACTAATATGATCAAAAGTAAAATAATAGCATAATAACCTATAAATAGTGACAACTCCATTTTTCTAGGTTCTAGGTTCAACTGGACTAATTTTGCTCTTTTGTAGCAAAACTAGTCCTGTTGAACCTCAGAGAACTACCAAGAACAACAATGACCTGGACAAACAAGAAATTGAATGGGAAACTGTTCTAATTTTAGTTCCAAACTCCAAATTTTTAACAATATTATGCTTGTTACCTAGGGATGGGAATCGATAAGAATTTAATGATTCCGATTCCAGTATCCATTTTGCATATCGATCCAACTCCTTATGGATTCTCTTTGGGTGAAGGAATAAAATAGTACAAATGGGTGTGTTTGCATTAACTGTCTTTTATATTTCCATATAACATATACAGTATGCACAAATAATAATAACAGATGATGCCAGGCCCGGTTCGGGGGGGGGGGGTCACCGTACAGTGAAAGTGAAACTTAAGACACTTTACTGATTCCTCTATGTCTCCTGTTGTTGTGCACCTCATTTCCTTTCCCCTACATTTGGTAAACTTTTATTTGAGGGGACAGGATGTTTGCTGCCTGCACCAGAACTGCCCTGATGTTCGCTCTGCCACTAGATTCACAAGCTTCGCTGAGTAGCGTATCAAATACGTGACATTCCTGTAAATGAATCACATGCTGTGTGGACAAATGTTTGAGCATATTGGAGTGAATTTCACCCTTTTGAAGAAATGGAAGCTTTGCAAGTGTTCCCAGTGGCCCTGGAGTCATCTTTTCTATTTGGACCATTTCTGCCTCAACGCCATGTTGGCTACATTCTGACCAAAACAATGCAGCGTGCGTGTGACGTTATCACGCGTGCGCAACAAAGGCAGAATCGATAAGAAGAATCATTAAGCAGGCAGGCAAACAACTCTAAGGAATCGAGCTACTGGGAACTGGTTCTCAAAAAGAACTGGTGCTCGATTCCCATCCCTATTGCTACCAAATAATAAAATAATATAATAAGTAATTTAATGTTTTTATTGCACTAAAACAAAGAGAAAAACTTGTCATTATTTATAGGTTATGACGGTATTACTTCACTGGTCCGGCCCACTTGAGATCCAATTGGGCTGGAAAAAATGAGTTTTACACCCCTGACGTAAACATTTTCAAACAAAATATAATTGTCCTTTTTTCACTGTTAGTATTTTACTGGTCGGGCCCACTTCAGATCATACTGGGCTGAATGTGGCCCCTGAACTAAAACTAGTCTGACAGCCCTGGTTTAGGGAACTGGTCCAGCTCTGCAGACTCTGTGTATACAGGTTAGTCCGCCAGAGGAGAGGAAATGGCTCAGATAGAGGGATAAACCTGCAGAGGCCTGTATCTCAATATGTGTGTCAGAGAGAGAGAGAGAGGGAGGGAAAAAGCACTAGGATGGAGTGTGTGAAAGAGTGATAAAGTGTGTGTATGTGTGTGTGAGTGCATCTTAGGCTTGAGTGCTCCAGAGGAGGAGTGAGGGTTCAGTGTGTGATTGGCTTGGCTCAGCTGGAAGAGCTTTTAGTCCATTTCTCAGCAGCCTCTAGGACAGATGCACTGCCCTGAGCCATAATCTGTGTCTCGCTTCAAATGACAAATGGCACAGTGTAGAATATTGCATTATATATTAAGTACCAGCAGTCAGTAAGTTATAGGCTGCTGCCGCTGCCTGCAGCACTTGTCGCTCACTAAGCAGACTCTGTTTTACAACAGTCAATTAGATCCGGACCATAACCTGCTACTAAATCCAGTCCTGCTTAAATCACTCACTAATCATTGGACACGTGGTTCAACAAACACGGTCTGTTTCTGGTGAAAAATGTGTAAATGTTTAGCCTAAAGCTTGACCTATTGTATAATTAAACCTTAAGAAAAGGCCTCTTGAATTTGTAAGAGCTACTATTAGTCTTTGGAGAGGAAGTTTTAGGGGATAAACAGACCCAAAAAAACACAAAACTTTGCACATGCATCAGAGGTGCAAAAATATTTAATATTTTATGGTTTTTGGTGGTGGAAAAAAATGTTCAATATGTAGACGAATTAGGTAAACATCAGGTCCAAATGCAAAGATAAGATAAGATAAATAGATGCAAAGTAATTTATTTATTTTTTTACGACTTTAACTTTAACAAACTCATCCTGGAGAACTAACATGAGCAACTTCAACTTTAAATAATGTCACCGTTTTGCAGCAACTTGGTCCAAGTCAGTGTTATACCAGAAATTTAACATCAAACCCCCTTAAAAACCCTCTAAACTTACGTACACAGTTGAGGTTCGTCCTATAGATGAACTAGATTTGTTCAAACACATTTATCAGGCCCAGAAGCACCAAAATACTTTAAACCAAAATAATTTCATTACTGAAATATTTATATATCTTCTAACTGGTCTTTGTCACACTGATATTTCAGTCTGATTAAGGAACATGTCCTGTCACAAATAACAAATAAATACTCATAACATGTATTTAAATAAAATACAAAATAATGACAGAAAATGTATTTAAATTAAGTAAATGTAACAAAAACAAGATGCTTTAAATTTTTTGCTGAGTGTATATTTATTCATTTAGCAAAAAAAAAAAAAAAAAAAAAAGGCCAAATTTTCTAATTGCAGCCTTTGAAAGTATGTAAATGCATTTGGTGTTTTTTTTTTTTTTCTGTGCCAATAAAGAAAATGTTGCAAAAAAAAAAAAATGCATTTCAGAAAAAACAAACATATGACTTTTGTAGAATCTATATGAGATTATTTGAACAAAAAAAGGATAAAAGACCATGAAAGCCTGTGGGATATTCTGAAAGTGTGTAATACAACATAATTAATAATTGTAAGTTATTATTTAATTCTAATTATTTAAGAAAACATCGAGTCGACCTAATCCAAATCCCACTAACACACACTTTACATTCAGCTGTTCTGATGCTTTTTGTTGTCTGTTTTTGTGTGTGTTTCAATACTGTGCACATATTTCCTATTAGAAATAAACACACACACATACACACATTACAAACATGCAAAACCAGCAAAGCTCAAGGCTGTACAGTGTTGAAAATAACTATTTTGTTTAGTTTGAGCTACTTACTTTTGTGGCGAATCAGCTGAGTTTTCTTTAAAGTGTTACTTTTTCATGTTTTATGAGGATGATATGAACTGAATATATGGCATTAAAATATGTAGAGCATTTATTTTTAGATATTTATACAAGTCACTTTGCTATTTTGTCTTTTAATTGTTTTTACACTGCTTATATTGCATGACTTTTCTGATTGTATCTTTTAACCTTTTATACTTGTACACAGTGACCTCTGCAGAATAATTCCCATGTACCTGAAAGTGTACAAATGGCAAATAAAACTATCTTACCTTTAATATAATTTACAAAACCGGTGTTTTGCTCCAGTACTGTCAACAGATATTTTATTCTTGATCCATTTAACGTTATTCTAGGATTTTACCTTCAGTTGTCTTTTTTTAGTTCATACTGTTTGAAATGAAAACATCCTTATTATTTCCTGTTCATTAAAATGTAAAGTCAAACCACAACTAGTTGAATCTGTGGAGCTTTTCATGTGTTTAAAGACATAACGGAAAACAGACGCAGGGAACAAACCTACTATAGATGTTCTGGTCTGAACCATGACTGTCGGACTGTGACTCCACTACTACTACTACTAAAATGTTTATTAACCCTTTAACCCCTGACGTGTCTGCGGTGATCATTCTGAATGTATGATTTATTTTAAATATTTCTAAAAATTCAACTGTTTGTTCAATAGGAAAATGTTCCAAATGTGCTGACAGAATAGACCTTGTTCTTTCCATAGACATCTGAGCATGCTCAGTGTGCACCCTGCTGCCTGTGTAATGGGGGCAAAACACAGAGACAGACTTGAGAGCTTGGGCTTTTTTTCTCCACTGTTTTCCTTGTTTTTTAATTTTACTGTTGTTTGCACTGTTACTGTGACTTTCTTTCTTTCTCTCTCTTTTTTTTTTTTTTTTTTTTTTTTTTTTTACTGTGTTTTTATCGAGTTTTGACCATGTAACTGCTTTTTGGAGTTCAAGGTGCCAAAAAGCAGCTGGACTGATTTAGAAAAAAAAAAAAAAAAAAAGAGTCCCAAAACAAAACCTACTGGGAACAAAAACATACTTTTGTTTGTTGTCATTGTTGAATTGTATAAAACATGTTGTCCAATGAAAACAAATGTACACTATGAAACCTGCAGCAGACAAAGCATGACTATATTAAGTTAAATAAGCTATGTAAATTCTTTGTTCATTGGCTTTTGAAACCATGTGAGATGTTTGAAGGTATTATTTTTATTCTATTGTTTATATTTGGTAGTGGTTTATTGCTTTTTTTTTGTTGTTTTTAATTATATGGCTTTTTATGTTTTTTAATCTGTTCTTGTATTTCATTATTTTATTTGGGGTTTATTTATTTTTCTGTACAGCGCTGTTTTCTTTGTTTGTACAGTTCTATGTCTTTTAATCTATTCTGTATTTTATTCTTCTATTTTGGTTTTAATTATTCTTCTATACAGCACTTTGGTCCACTGCGGTTGTTTTAAAGTGTTTTACAAATAAAGTTGGATTGGATAAATGTAAAAATGAAGTCAAAGCTGATATACTACAACTGAAAACACTGGGATTATTTTTCCTTTTTTTTTTTTTTTTTTTTTTTTTTAAATATCGTGTTTCAGCAGGACCTGAAGCCTGTGTCCTTGCAGCGACCCCACCAGAGCAGCATGCCCTGCATCACATCTCCCTTCCAAACAATTAGGCACAGTAGTGAAAGGCCACGGCAAGATTAGGTATAGACAGACAAGCAGAGGCTTTCTGGCTGAGGGTCCCAGAAGGTGGATAAAGTGGGCAGAGATGTCTGGAAAACATCTGACCTACATGAAGGTCTCCTCTGGTCACATCACAGTTCAGGGCTCTCAGCAGACCTCGAAAACCTCCAGAGGATCACCAGACCACCGCTCCAGCTGCCTCGGAAAAACATCAGATCGGCCTTATGTTCCAATGGTGATGGGATGTTCCTGTGAGACTTTATTACAAATTAATAACCATTAACTGTAAAATAAACACCTACAGTATTTGTATCTTGTTATTTAACAGCTCTCTATTTCATGTATAAGCATGACTGTAGAGCAGAAACAATTAATCCTCTCAAACTGATTAAAAAAAAATAAATTAGTAACAATTTTCCTGAATTGAAGCTTTCTTTCCTTAATTTCGCTGCTGTTAAACATTGGTTCCACTGTTGTGTTTCACACTAACGCTTATTGTGATGCACATGACGCCAGGATCAACACAAACAACATGGAGTGTAGCTCAGAAGAGACAAGGACAAAAAGGCAGAAAATGTCTGTATGTTCACTTTTCTACATTAGAAGCATCACTTACTCCTTTAAACTTTGAAGCTTCAACACAAACATTAAAAATATTTGTCTTTATTTTTTCACTTGTATGTTAGTTCCATCTGAAGTTGTTATAAAGTTGGATCTAAATGTGTTAAAGACTGCAGTGCACAAATTGTTTGTAGATGTCATTGGACTTATTTATATCTATAGATATTTTTATACTGTTGTTATTTCTACATAGATATTTTTTTATATCTTCTTTTACTTTTATACTTTTTTGTGGTTGTTGCTTCAGCTGGTTCTGGAATAAAGGACAAGGTGTTTGTCATTTTCAGAAACGTCTATTTCACATTTTTACTTTTTCACCTATTCAAATTATTACTTTAACAAATTGAGGAAAATAATTAATAGATTAACTCATTACAAAAATAATCGATAGGTGCAGCTCTATTTGGTACAGTTAGTGACAGACAAGGATTTTTGCTGCTGGAAAACTGTTTCCCCATTGACCAATCTATAAAGCCTTATCTTATCTTATCTTATGGCCCCACCCCACGACGGGGAGGCAAGGAGTATTGTTTTTGGTTCAGTTTGTGTCTTTCTTTAACACTTTAGCAGCAAAACTATTGGTTGAATTCATACCAAATTTGGTTAATAAATTGCCAGTGACCCAGAATAGATGTGATTACATTTTGGGAAAAAGTAGGTCAAAGTTCAGAATTTTTATGAATTTTTTAAATCTTTTTTTTCCTCATTTACTTATAACGGGCTAAATTTGTCTATGCTGACATCAGCGCACACATAGACATGATGACATCAGCTGGATCAATGCCAAAAAAAAAAAAAAACAATTTGCGCGAGGGGCAGGGTTTGTTGGGTCACTTGTTTTATTTAATCTTACCTTTTCTCACTTAATTTCTATGTGAATATACTTTGACGTCACAGGGTCACCGCCGGAGGAACCTCACAACTTTGGCGACCAGGTGACCTGATGCTGTGCTCTCATTGGTTGGTTCCAGTCTTTGCAGACACTACTGTTTTATCTTTCTTGACAGTCTATTGGAATTGTTCTGGTTCTTACTGTCCTGTTCTTATTTAATTGATTGGATAATTTTCACTGGGTTCTCAAATGAAATGAAATGAAAGATAAATTACATATAATAGTTTAGTCCTTATATCCATTTTCATCTATTTACGAGTATTTGTTTTAATTAGTGGTTTTCGCATTTTGAGATCCAGGTTGGGATGGTATAGAGCACAGGTGTCAAACTCCGGTCCTCGAGGGCCGGTATCCTGCATGTTTTAGATGTTTCCTCTTCCAGCACACCTGACGGTCATTATCAGGCTTCTGCAGAGTTGGATGATAGGCTTACCATTTGAATCAGGTGTGTTGGAAGAGGGACACATCTAAAACATGCAGGATACCGGCCCTTGAGGATCTGAGTTTGACACCCCTGGTATAGAGGTTGCCATTGGTTCTGGGGGGGTTATACTTTGTGTGTCACAAAATCTTGTACCATAAAATGTGAATATCTTTTTTTTTTTTGTATTGTACTTTTGGAGATGCACAATGAAAATAAATTAAAAAATGATCAAAAAGAACATGTACATATATATATACACATATATATATATATATATATATATATATATATATATATATATATATACACATATATATATATATACACATATATATATATATACACATATATATATATATATATATATATATATATATATATATATATATATATATATATATATATATTTCAGTAATGTTCAGCCTGTTACACATACACACAAAACAATTATGTTACAGGTAGCAGGAGGCATTAAAAAGGCAGCTATGAAGTGGGTGAATGGATCTGCCACAGGAGTGGATGGGATGTGATTCTTTTGTTGTTGTTTTTTTTCAGTATAAAACCGTTCAGTCACCATTTAAAATCATAAGATTACAGTAGTATCAGACACTACTAACATTTGGATCTGGACACAAATTCAGAAACGCTGTGTTCATTTTCCTGGTAAGAATCTAGAACTATTTTATACATTTACTCTTGTACTTTTGCACTTTTACTTAGTAAAAAGCTGTGGTTTGTCTTTGTGTGTTTTTATTGTATACACACTCATCCTTGAGTAAATGATGCTCAGACGTTTGCAGCCTCTGAAAATAATCATAAAGGAAAATCTACTCAGCTCACTGCTTTTGTAAAAGCTTGTGTAGTAGTCAACACAACGGTCAACATTAAATTTGGAAGTAGCTTCATTTTTTCCCCTTTTTGCATTGTCAGATAAAAGAGGCAGACAGAAGTTGGCGAAAAAGACAGGAAGTGAAGCCTCCAGCTCCGCCCAGTCTAATTCTGTTTGCTGTCAGATTGAGCTGCACTGCAATTATCAGACTGAATGGTGCCTGTGGACCATAATTGCTTTGTTTTTCAATTATTTCATGAGGCACTGGTAATTTACTTCTTTTTTTTTTTTTAAATACGCCAATTAGACGTTATAATTACAGTTTTCACTGTATCACTTTTCACTGTCACTGAAAACATGTAATACTGCTATTAGAAGAGAGTGGTGACAGTTTTCTACTGCTGCTGTTATCTATTTGGAATTAATACACATGTGAAAAAAGATGCACGGTTACTTTTACATCCTTTAATTTTACATATAACCAAACATTAGAGTTAGTTTAGAATATTCAAAATTCTACAACTGCTCAGTTCGGAAGAAACAATCCTGAAAGTTTACTACATCCAGCACTTCATGTATAGTGTAGGGAGTAATGTGTTACAAAAGTAATGCATTACAGTAACAGATTGCTTTTTGCTGTAACGCAGTAGTGTAAGGCATTACTAATCAATTTTCAGTAATATTTTACTCAGTACATGTTCAATAGCGCTTGAGTTATAACACACTTCATGTCCATAATTTAATTGCTCAAATGAAAAAAAACAAAAAAAAAAACAGCAAGACCACGAGACCTAAGCCTACGTTTACATGCAGCCAGGTGTTTTAGAAAATGGATATTTCCCCCTCTCCGATTTCAAACAAAAACCTCATGCAGACATGATCACTTTCAGAAAAATCTTTGTTTACACAGCCCTGTTTATCTACATTTTACTCAGTACATATTCAACAACGCTTGCAGTACAACACACTTTTAGCCCATAATTTAATTGCTCAAATAAAAAATAAAAAAAAAACACAGCAAGACCCTGAGACCTTAAAGGAGTGATATTTTGGTCTTGTAAATGGAATTATGTATTTTCAAACATTTCCCTGTGGTCTACATAAACTGTAAATGCTCTGCTTGGGTCTGAATTCTTCATTAATTCAACTCCACAGGTCCATCTTCAAGCCTATTTCTGAGTAATGACACCAGAAAGGTGGTTTTGAGCGCTGGCCCTTTAAATGCACATGACTCCACCCCCTTCCAGGCTGTTCACTGTGCTGTTCTGTCCCGTTCAACCAACAACTGAACATTTTAGGTAATTGGCTCGAAGTTTGGACATATTTTCAGTTTTTACTACAACCACTGCTGCTGACAATTATGTTGTACTCTGAGAAGTGTTCGTTGGAAGTTTTGACCTTATATGTGCAAACGTCATGATGAAATTAGTTATAAAACATAACAAATTAAGAAGCAATTAAAACGGGTTGTAGAAATCCACTCGATTTTTGCCAAAATGAATACAAAGATAACTTTGCAGCACCTGGGGGGTTCAAATTCAAACTTTATGAACTATTACAGTCCAAATACACAAATAAATGAACCAAAGACTAATAAAAGTGGGTTTAGCAAAATATGACCCCTTTAAAGAATCAAAAATGTGTCTGTAAAGTTATATTTCCTGTTGGTGTTCAGCCAATGGGTGAGGATAGCAGAAGTTTTAAGAAGCTAGTTAGCATGATCCTTGCTTATTTGTTTGTTTATTTGTGTATTTCAAATTTGCATTAAAACCAAACAAAAATAGGATTACAGGGTGGGGAAGCAAAATTTACAATGAACATTTAGTTGTTTTTGCTCAGCAGGCACTACGTCAATTGTTTTGAAACCAAACATATATTGATGTCATAATCATACCTAACACTATTATCCATACCTTTTCAGAAACTTTTGCCCATATGAGTAATCAGGAAAGCAAACGTCGAAGAGTGTGTGATTTGCTGAATGCACTCGTCACACCAAAGGAGATTTCAAAAATAGTTGGAGTGTCCATAAAGACTGTTTATAATGGAAAGAAGAGAATGACTATGAGCAAAACTATTACGAGAAAGTCTGGAAGACACTATTAAAGAAGAATGGGAGAAGTTGTCACCTGAATATTTGAGGAACACTTGCGCAAGTTTCAGGAAGCGTGTGAAGGCAGTTATTGAGAAAGAAGGAGGACACATAGAATAAAAACATTTTCTATTATGTCAATTTTCTTGTGGCAAATAAATTCTCATGACTTTCAATAAACTAATTGCTCATACACTGTCTTTCGATCCCTGCCTCAAAACATTGTAAATTTTGCTTCCCCACCCTGTATATAAAAGAAAGTCCAATATTCGAAAAGGAGCGGGATGAAGTTTAACTTACAATCTCCCGCCCCCTTAACCCCATCCTTCATCCTATCTTAAATTCCCATGTCGGATCACATAAGTAACTCAGTAATCCTACACATATCAGACTAAAATTCTGACGATGCACAAAAAACACAAAATTGCTATACATATCAAGGACAGACAGTCCATTTTGCAGCAGCATTTCACATTAAAGTAAACTTCATCTTTTGGATTTATCTACCTGCGTCTTCGGTGCCACGCCCTGTTTGAACATGTAAAATGTTGGAAAAAAATGCAAGTGTTCCTGCTGGGATTCAAACATTGCAGACTGACCTATCAGTACTTCAGGGAGCAAATTTATGTGTCCCAAGGCTCTTCTATTTCTTGTATTGTGTGTGTGTGTGTTTGGGGGTGGGGGGGCGTTCTACCGCGCATACGCCATTTAAGACACAAGTCTGAATGTAACTCAAAAGTAACACAGGAGTCATGTAACACATCACAATTCTGAGGCAGTAATATTGTAAGGTAAGGGACTACTTTTAAATAACAGTAACAAGTAATGTGTAATATATTAGGCTACAGTTTGGAAGTAACTTGAACAACACTGTTTATGCACCATTGTCATCTTCAGAATGACGGCTGAGTGACGGCGCTCTGACCTGAATGAGGATCTGGAAAATCGACAGAACCACTCATGTTTTCAGGGTGTCATCAGGGGGCATGACCTTTGTAGCGTTGCCACTGTGTCGACACCTTTAGTGGAACCGTGTTGTCGATATGACATGTAGTTCTCACTGTGTTTACAAGCACCACCAGGAAACCAGCTTAAATACAAAAGAACTATTGTCTAAAAAACACTCTCAATT